>NW_015505780.1:131226-143355 GCF_001515645.1 Sinocyclocheilus grahami | reverse complement strand
TATATATATATAAATATATATATATATATATATATATATATATATATATATATGATGTCATTTGTGTAATTAGTTCTGCTCATGTTCATCTTTTGGCTCTCTGGTTAATTTGCACTTTGTTTACCAGACAAGTATGCCATCCGTTTCATCCCACGAGAAAACGGCATCCACGTCATTGACGTGAAGTTCAACGGGACGCACATCCCAGGCAGTCCGTTCCAGGTTCGTGTGGGAGAGCCGGGACAGAGCGGCGATGCGGGCCTCGTCACTGCTTACGGACCCGGGCTGGAAAGAGGAACCACAGGTGAGCTTTTGACATTCACTGGACACACATGACTCACTGGCACAGGGCTAAAAACAATTCTGCAAAAATAAGAGCCTACGCGCGTGTTTCCCGTGTGCCGTCAATCTGTGTTTTCCACACTCTGAATATTGATTGCTCGATGTTTCTTTTGACTTGGGGTGTGGAGAGGAAGTCAGGCCGTTCCGCGCTCTCGCTCACGCTGAACGCACTTACTGTTTCAGCACAAATGATTTAAACAGAAGGATCTTGGATTACCTGAGCTCTTTCTCATGGATCACATCCAGAACAAATGTATGTCTTCATCGTAACTTGTCTAGTTGAAGAAAAAGTGTAAAGCTCACGGAGACATTTAACTCGCAGCATTAATATGGTACCTTGAAATGTATTTCAGCTGCATAAAACTAAAGAAAAAAGCCACATGGTTGACTTGGAGGAAAGAATAAATGAGGTTTTATGATGGAAAGTGCTTTCAGCACACACACTGCATACTATAGAAAGAAAGTAGAAAAGGATGGTAGAATGCTATTCTCAACAGCCGTTGTCACGACGATGCCAACATTGATGGCTGACAGGAAACAGGAAGTGAGAATATTGTTGTTGTCATAAAACAGTTTATCATACGTGCAAATACACCATCCTACATTCTCACACTCGCGTCATATTGACTCTCACGTCTCGTCTGACAGGTAACCAGGCCGAGTTTATCATCAATAACACCAAAGCGGGGCCGGGATCTCTGGCCGTCACCATCGAGGGCCCGTCGAAGGTCAAGATGGAGTGTCAGGAGTGTCCCGAAGGCTTTAGAGCGCACTACACACCAATGGCCCCAGGAAACTACGTCATCACTATCAAATATGGCGGCCCCAACCACATCAGCGGAAGCCCATTTAAGGCCAAAGTCACAGGTAAGCCCGAGCCGGACTGATCTGAACCGAGGTGATGGTGGTGTTGGGTGATGATGGACTGAGATTGGCTTGTCTGGTCTTCAGGGCCACGGCTGGTGAACGTGACGAACGCCAGTGAGATGTCCACTCTGATGGTGGATCCGGTGAGCAGGGCGAGCAGTGTGAACTCCTACAGCGCCTCTCCCAGAGCCGCTTCTGACGCCAGCAAGGTTCTCAGTCGAGGTCCGGGTCTCAGTAAGGCCTTCGTGGGCCAGAAAGCGTCTTTCTCTGTGGACTGCAGTAAAGCAGGTGAGATCTCAGGTTATTCAGAACAACTTGAGCATGAGTGAGATGAACTGTAAAAGTTAATTCAATGATGAAAGTTTATTACTAGGAACAAATGCATACGCATTCAACAAAAAGCTGATGCACTTTATACACGCTCTTAAGCTCCTGGGGACCCACTGTCCTGCAGTGTTTAGCTCCGACCCCAATCAAACACACCTGAAGCACCTAATCAAGTGTATGCATATACTTCTATATATATTATATCCTTTTATTAAATACCGTACAGAGGATACACCGTTTGGAAAATGGATACATGAATGGGTCATTTTATTAAATTGCACTATATAATACATTGATTATTATTATTATTAATAATAATAATCATAATAATAATAATACAATGTTTTATTATTATTTTTAAATTTATATAAAACATTTATTTCACTGATTCTACAGATAAGGGACAAAACATGTTTTAAAATGTGAGTTTTTATTATTTAATGACACATTGGTTATAAACTGATATATTTGTAGTGAGGTCTCAGCTAATGAACCAAGGACACAGGTTTTTCTGAAAATGTTGTTTGGGAAAAATCTACATTTATTTACTTCATAACTTAATTTGTGTCAACGCATTAAAAAGCATGATATTTTAATTTGATCCACTAAATAACAGTGTGAAGTCTTCAGTTATGTAATAATGGTGTTCAGGAATATAGCTGAAGTGATTAAATACATTTTCTACATTTTTCTTCTTCCAGTTTTCACTTTAATATGAACAATCCAATTCCTGAATTTCTTAATTTTCCACCATCCTTTTTCATATTAAACATATACAACCTAGGTTCTTTGAGAACATACAAATAGTATCATGTAGTTCAGTTCATGTTTTACTATTTTAAAACAATGAATTGAAAAAAGAATAAAATCTTTATTTCAAAATGAACAGAAACCTTCATCTGAAAGTGTTCAAAACTGACGAAGTTGACAAAGGTCCAACTGACGTTACAACAACTGATTGACAAGACAACAAATTAAAACAACCAGCTCATTTTTAAGCTGATATTTAACTGAATACAATAATCCTTCTAGAGGAGTCTCCAGTAACTCACAAAATACAAGAAGCTTATGTTCGGTTCAGTGTAATGGTCAGCATTATTATGTGCTGCCCTGTAGTAATATGAATCCAAAGCATCTGTAGGCTGTCTTAAACCTCATCAGTTATGAAACTGTATTTGTGCCTGAACGGGCATGTTCACTCTCTATGAAGTCCATTACATCAGGATTTACCGTTGCTGTGATCTCATGTGAGTGACGGATTGTAACATAAATACATAACTAAGGCATGTAAATCAGGCCAAATATGTATGTAAATAAAATTATGAAACAACATTAGAATTATTCCCCATATGCAAAACTATTTTTCTTATTGTTTTATATTATTTATAATATCAATATATTTAAACATGTTATTTACTGTACTATTAATTTAATACATTTAATATAACATTTATTTGATCATTATTCTAATTATTTTAAAACCCAACTCAAAACATAATATACGATCATAAAAATTATTGATTGATTGATTAACACACTATCGTGGCAATCTTGCCAGAACTGCATTTTATACAGGGCATAATTGAGTTTTACCGTTTGTTGTCTACTGTATCCATGTATTTGTGTTTGTTTCCAGGGAAGAACATGCTTCTGGTCGGCGTTCACGGTCCTCTGACGCCCTGCGAGGAGATCCTGGTCAAACACACGGGAAACATGCAGTACAACATCAGCTACGTCTTAAAGGAGAGGGGCAACTACATTCTGGCTGTGAAATGGGGAGATGAACACATCCCAGGCTCCCCATTCCAAGTCACCGTCCCATAATTCCCTGCGGTTAATCAGAAACACTCCTGACAGAGAGAAAGACACTGTACAAAAACAACTAGAAGATCTTCTTCATTCTGCTGAACTTTGCACTTGATCAGGTTTTTGACTGGAATGTGATGCATTATGACGGAAACGTTGATGGCATTTTGTTATGATGCATGAATTGTACATTACTTCTATTTCTCGAATTTAGTTCAGCATTGCACGTCTAAAGATGAGTGTTGAAAAGTTAAAAGACGGTGTATGAACAAACTGATCAGGGTTTCACACCCAAACGTCTCTGTACTACTGATATTGACTCGAATCGCTCGTCTCTTTCTAACAATACTGACACTTTTAATGCACATATAACCTTTCCATGTCTGTGTTTGATTCTCGCACATATTGAATAGTTTACATAAAAATTACTATACATCAAGATTTTAGACTCGCAAATCAACCCTCAAGACCAAAATATCGGATTTTCTGGCTTTTTGAAGACGCTAATACACAAAAGTCACAGTAATAGATTTATGCAGGGCTTTCACATTCTTTGTCTTAATTCTACTAGTTTTGATAGTCCAGTGGTGAAGTATTTTGTAAGTGTTTTAAGGGCAAGAGGGGACATTTAATTGCATTTTGTATTTAGCCGTTGGTGCCTTATTGTGAAACACGTGAGTAGATTCGATGTACATTTGCTTATTAAAACTGACTGGAATAAAGAATTCAAGAATATAGAAGCTACAACTGTAGTTCTAAAATAAATATAAATATGCATTAATTCATCTCACTCACTCACACACACACAAAAAACACAGATTCAGTATTCCTCAAAATGAATAAAAATAATGCAACTCAGAATATGACGCAAACTTGCAATAATTAAATGTTAAACAACACAAATATGCTTTATGTATTTAATCCCATTCTATTAACCAATGTCTTTGCTTCTGAGCTTCGATGATTCAGTTCAACCGTACTAATAAACACAAATTACTCTAGACAAACATTTGTGTGTCTTTGTTTATTGCTGAAGTGTGTTGAAATGTCTTCTTCTGCATTCTACTGTACGGACGTAAATTTACTTTCCCTTCAGCCTGAGGCTTATTCATTTCACTTTTGGTGTGAAAGGCTTTTATATTTGCCAAAAATATAACTTTTTTTATTTTAAAAACAAACAAGCAAGCCCTGTCCAGATTATAAAAGTAACGCAAAATTAACGTAACGCATTACTTTCCATAAAAAGTAACTAAGTACCGTAATTAGTTACTTTTTTATGGAGTAACGCAATATTGTAATGCATTACTTTTAAAAGTAACTTGACCCCAACACTGTTTAAAAGTAACAACAATGTTTCCAAAATGATCAAATGGAATGTTCCTTTAACATTCGATAACCGCGAAAAATCCATTTAAAACATTTTAAAAACTGGACGTTTGGAATGTTCAGATAACATTAAGAAATAACATTTCTATTTCTAATCGAAACATATTTTTGTGAGTTGGGAATCTGGATAGAGAACCGCTTCGCTTACGTCTGACGGCCACAGCTGTGAAACATTCTGATAAACGTCGAAGAGTTCATCGATTTCTTTCACAGCCGCTTCTGGAGCCGTGTGAATGGGAATGATGACCAAATCCGTGACTTCTGTTGTGAGACAGACGAACACATGTTTAGCATCATTTCATAAGAGGGTCACCTTTCACACTGTAAATGTCTCACCCGTTTTTGGAGACGAAAACCACACGACGAACGGTTCTCGAGCAAAAGCGTCCTCATCTCCGGTTTGAGCATCTGGATACTGATAGACGGATTTCACAGACAACATCTTCTGCCTGATATGATCAGAAATGAATTATTATTTAAACCTGATTTCTTTTTACTCTTGGTAGATGCATATGGAAGCCCGTTTCCACCACAGAACAACAACAAAAAAGGTTTTAATAAAGCTTTTCTCTCACAGTTCAAACTTTTTTTCTTGCAATTTTGAGAGTGAGGAAGAATGCCCACAAGGGCGTAGAATTAGTAGAGACGCTATGACATCCCTGCTGAAAAAAACCAATAGAAACCATCGCAGAATTTGTAATGGTTTTACTGGTTATGATGGGAATTGTAACGGTCCCTGTGGGTCTCTACTGGTCATTTGTAGCTTTCTATTGGTGGCTTGTTTAAACCTCTAAATCCCAATGGCCCAAAACACACTACAGAAAACCATTTCTTAATGGTTGATAGTTGATGGTTTGTAATGGTACTTGTAGTGGAAACCATTAGAATTTCTGTGATGGTTTCTATAGTTTAGTTTTTTCTCAGCAGGGCTGTCCCTACCAATATCTAGCAACTACTAAATTGTCCCTAGCAATAATTTTAAACAAACAATTAAATGTCTGCTGTTATGTTTTTCCACCAATGCCAAAATCAAACCTACGCCCTTAGTAAACCAACATACAATTTGTGTTTTCAGTGGCAATCAAACACCCCCCCCCCTTCTTTTTCCTCTGGAAATTCTAGATAAAATCCATCCTAAATATAAAGAAACCATCAATCCACGTGCATTTTGCATCTAAATAAACATATGAACCTGTTTTTGCATGCTGATATAACATTAATAATGATTTCATATTTGTTGATAAATTACACATACCTGTAAATGAAGGCATATTGCTCCTTGTATGACTTTCTCCCGAGTCTCTCACTAATGACAGAGCTAAATTCATTTGCTCGTGTCCTGGACCTGCTGCGGAGACATTTTGCAAAGGTTTAGTATTTTGTTTGTCATTTTACTGTGTTCATTAAGACTTTATTAGACATTTTATGTTGGTTATCTATCTCATGTTATAAGAAATGTCCTAATCTCTGTTGTATTTGAGCAGAGGTGTGCATTTACCTGTTCAGGTGAGTCATGAGTTGATCAAACGCTTTTCCTTTTGCATCTTTGATCTCCAGGACAAGCATGAGGTCACAGCGACTGATGCTCTGCAGTGTGACAATGTGAATTAATTCATTTCATCACTGTTTGTTTATGCCTTGAAAATCACATCACAATGTAAGTATCCTCGTCCAGTCTCCAGAATCTGAACATTTGGTACATTGAGAGGAGAATTCAGACCTTGGCAGATCGGAGCAATCGGGACAATGAGACGACAAAGCGTCTTGTTCCTCTGTGTTCTCCTGCTTTGACACGCTACAGTAGATAGTAAAACAACGCAGCTGCTGAACTCACTAGAGTTATAATAACATGCAATGATGTTTAGAAACATAATATTATCTGGTTTGTTATGTAATGACTTTTTCTTCCTTTAAAGAGTGAGTCAGTGTTTTAGAGAGTGGAATTGCAGCCAAGTCTTGCATTGGTGAGTGTTTTCCCATAAAACCATATGAAGTTCATTATGCATTCAAACAGGAATAAAACACAATACAATTTAAAGTAGTGAATTATGAAATATACATTCAAAATAGCATCCAAGCGTTTTTAATTTTGGATTAATTATTAAATGGCATGCAAAATGAAACACAAAAAGCTCACCTCCACTATGATGTCCAGCACATCTGGCTTGGAGATTTTGCTCTCTCCGAATGACTTTATGTTGAAGGAGCAGATCTTGAGAGCCACAGCTCCTCCGAGGTTCAGCAGCAGGATCAGAGCGCTCAGCATCACTGCCAGCTGGAATAAGAGGTCAATCTGTGGACTTCCTTCAGTTATAATGTAACCAAACACTTCCTAACTTCATCTGATGGCCACATGTTGTTCTGCATTCTGACGCAATGAGGTATGAGTTGATTCCTGTTTTCAGATGTATTTAAAGATCCGGTAGATCCTGCATTATCATTCCACAATTCAGCTCTTATGCAACTTTGACTGTTTGTTTGTAGCACAAATATATTTGAATATATTCGTATATATAATATACAAATATATTTGTATATAGCACATCTGTACATACAATATACTGTTTACTTTCTCTTTGTCTATTGTGTATTGTTTTTACATATTTAATTTTACTAATTTTTTATTTTGTTATCTGTGTCTTGTCACTCGTCAACCTGTCTGTGTACTGCAGCTTCTGTCACCAAGACAAATTGCTTGTGTGTGTAAGCACACTTGGCAATAAAGCTCTTTCTGATTCTGAGAATCTTATTCATAGTATTTCTAAAGATCCCGCTCTGAGTAAAGATTTGGTCCGTCGCTCAGAACGGGGCAAAAGGGACTGCTATGAGTGGTGGAAAAGAAAAACAAGGGGGAAAATCAGTTGAAACTAATTTTTTTAACAGTTTTTCACCTTTTCACTTATTTTAAATAACAAATTACAGAAAAGTCAATATTTCAACCTATTTTACCTCATCACAAAACAACTCCTTATATCTTAATTTGTAAAATTTAACGAATAAAACATACAAAACATACTTCCACAAATACGGTTTATTCCAAAAGCTCAAATCTGACATGCATACATGACAATTTAATTGTTCATAAGGTAGATTGCCTGGGGGAAGAAACTGTTCTTGTGCCTGGCTGTCCTGGTATTCGGTGCTCTGTAGCTCCAACCAGATATCAAAAGTTCAAAAAGGAGATGGCTTGTATGTGAGGGATCCAGAGTGATTTTCTAAGCCCTTTTCCTCACTCTGGATGCATACAGTTCTTGAAGGGTGGGCAGGGGAGCACCAATAATCCTCTCGGCAGTCCGAACCGCTCAGACGACAAAGCGTCTTGTTCCTCTGTGTTCTCCTGCTTTGACACGCTACAGTAGATAGTAAAACAACGCAGCTGCTGAACTCACTAGAGTTATAATAACATGCAATGATGTTTAGAAACATAATATTATCTGGTTTGTTATGTAATGACTTTTTCTTCCTTTAAAGAGTGAGTCAGTGTTTTAGAGAGTGGAATTGCAGCCAAGTCTTGCATTGGTGAGTGTTTTCCCATAAAACCATATGAAGTTCATTATGCATTCAAACAGGAATAAAACACAATACAATTTAAAGTAGTGAATTATGAAATATACATTCAAAATAGCATCCAAGCGTTTTTAATTTTGGATTAATTATTAAATGGCATGCAAAATGAAACACAAAAAGCTCACCTCCACTATGATGTCCAGCACATCTGGTTTGGAGATTTTGCTCTCTCCGAATGACTTTATGTTGAAGGAGCAGATCTTGAGAGCCACAGCTCCTCCGAGGTTCAGCAGCAGGATCAGAGCGCTCAGCATCACTGCCAGCTGGAATAAGAGGTCAATCTGTGGACTTCCTTCAGTTATAATGTAACCAAACACTTCCTAACTTCATCTGATGGCCACATGTTGTTCTGCATTCTGACGCAATGAGGTATGAGTTGATTCCTGTTTTCAGATGTATTTAAAGATCCGGTAGATCCTGCATTATCATTCCACAATTCAGCTCTTATGCAACTTTGACTGTTTGTTTGTAGCACAAATATATTTGAATATATTCGTATATATAATATACAAATATATTTGTATATAGCACATCTGTACATACAATATACTGTTTACTTTCTCTTTGTCTATTGTGTATTGTTTTTACATATTTAATTTTACTAATTTTTTATTTTGTTATCTGTGTCTTGTCACTCGTCAACCTGTCTGTGTACTGCAGCTTCTGTCACCAAGACAAATTGCTTGTGTGTGTAAGCACACTTGGCAATAAAGCTCTTTCTGATTCTGAGAATCTTATTCATAGTATTTCTAAAGATCCCGCTCTGAGTAAAGATTTGGTCCGTCGCTCAGAACGGGGCAAAAGGGACTGCTATGAGTGGTGGAAAAGAAAAACAAGGGGGAAAATCAGTTGAAACTAATTTTTTTAACAGTTTTTCACCTTTTCACTTATTTTAAATAACAAATTACAGAAAAGTCAATATTTCAACCTATTTTACCTCATCACAAAACAACTCCTTATATTCCTTTTTGTAAAATTTAACGAATAAAACATACTTCCACAAATACGGTTTATTCCAAAAGCTCAAATCTGACATGCATACATGACAATTTAATTGTTCATAAGGTAGATTGCCTGGGGGAAGAAACTGTTCTTGTGCCTGGCTGTCCTGGTATTCGGTGCTCTGTAGCTCCAACCAGATATCAAAAGTTCAAAAAGGAGATGGCTTGTATGTGAGGGATCCAGAGTGATTTTCTAAGCCCTTTTCCTCACTCTGGATGCATACAGTTCTTGAAGGGTGGGCAGGGGAGCACCAATAATCCTCTCGGCAGTCCGAACCGCTCTCTGTAGTCTTCTGAGGTCAGATTTGGTAGCTGAGCTGAACCAGACAGTTATAGAAGTGCAGAGGACGGATTCAATGATAGCAGAGTAGAACTGTTTCAGCAGCTCCTGTGGCAGGTTGAACTTCCTCAGCTGGCGAAGGAAGTACAGCCTTTGTTGGGCCTTTTTAACAATTGAGTCGATGTGAGTGTCCCACTTCAGGTCCTGCGAGATGGTGGTTCCCAGGAACCTGAATGTCTCCACTGCAGTCACAGTGCTGTCCATGATGGTGAGTGGGGGGAGTGCAGGGGGGTTCCTCCTGAAGTCCACGATCATCTCCACTGTTTTGAGCGTGTTCAGCTCCAGATTGTTAAGACTGCACCAGACAGCCAGCTGCTCAACCTCCTGACTGTAAGCAGACTCGTCTCCGTCCTGGATGAGCGAGACCGATGACTGTAGTGTCATCTGCGAACTTCAGGAGCTTGACAGGGGGGTCTTTAGAGGTGAAGTCGTTGGTGTAGAGTAGGGCTGCACGATAAATCGCATGCGATTTATCAACAATTGAGTCGATGTGAGTGTCCCACTTCAGGTCCTGCGAGATGGTGGTTCCCAGGAACCTGAATGTCTCCACTGCAGTCACAGTGCTGTCCATGATGGTGAGTGGGGGGAGTGCAGGGGGGTTCCTCCTGAAGTCCACGATCATCTCCACTGTTTTGAGCGTGTTCAGCTCCAGATTGTTAAGACTGCACCAGACAGCCAGCTGCTCAACCTCCTGACTGTAAGCAGACTCGTCTCCGTCCTGGATGAGCGAGACCGATGACTGTAGTGTCATCTGTGAACTTCAGGAGCTTGACAGGGGGGTCTTTAGAGGTGAAGTCGTTGGTGTAGAGTAGGGCTGCATGATAAATCGCATGCGATTGTCATGCGCATCTTGTCTGTAAAGCCGGTTCTTTGTAGTAAATGCTACTTCATCTGAAAGCATGTGATGGAGATTTACTACTAATCACAGAACCGGCTTAACTGACGAGATGTGCATGACAATCGCATGCGATTTATCGTGCAGCCCTAGTGTAGAGGGAGAAGAGCAGTGGGTCCAGTAATGGTCCAGTGCTGTCCTTCAGATAAACCAACACCAGCCCCTCAAACGACTTCATGACCACAGATGTTAGGGCCACAGGTCTGTAGTCATTAAATCCTGCTATCTTGGGTTTCTTTGGGCCGGGGATGATGGTGGAGCATTTGAAGCAGGCAGGGACTACGCACAGTTCCAGTGATCTGTTGCAGATCTGTGAGAAGATAATAATAATAATAACAAAAAATAAATATATAAACAAACATAAAAATAACTATAATTACATATATTATATGCTTGCTACCAAATAGGTTTATTCAAAAAAGCTTAAATCCAGCATCATTTATATAATACAAAGGAATATAAATAGGGAATATATAAACAAATTGAAATAATTACATATATAATAATCTTAACTACCACAAATAGTTTAATATTAAGAATAGAAATATATATACATGAAAATTACACACACACACACACTTAAATTTAAAGAACTATATTAACAATATTATTAATAATACTTACATAATAATAATAATAAACTTTAAAATCTGACCTTTATATAATAAAAATGATGTATGTAAAAACAAATTTAAATAACTACCTAATAATAATAATATAAACTTCCACAAATATTTTATTCCAAAAGCTGAAATATGACATTTTATAATTTTTATAAGACATAAATACAAATTTAAAGAACAATAATAACAATACTACTATTAATAATAATACTTACAATACTTGCTGCAATATGAAAGGCCACCTCGATTTATATCACAATCTCGCCCAAACATAGCATCTTATATCCATATAAATGTTAAATCACAGATTTAAGAATACATTTGGAAAAAAACACCCGCACGCAACTTAAGCAGAGGAGTTTGAACCCAAATGCTATGTTATGTGTTTTATTGTACTTACCTCCACTTTATCCGAAAACGTCAAGCTGACTAAAAATATGTTCCTTGTTTAAAAAAATATCAAATTCGCCTTACCCTTCATACACTAGTCGTCCGCGCGCTTCCGCTCTATTTATGACTGCAATCATGTGGCTTCGCACGTGACATGTTTCGACCAATGGCTGTTGTGTTAGGAATTAGTTCGGAAGTGTTAGGACTTATTTAGAATGTGTTAGGAACAGTGTTGGGGAAAGTTACTTTTAAAAGTAATGCATTACAATATTGCGTTACTTCATAAAAAAGTAACTAATTACGTTACTTAGTTACTTTTTATGGAAAGTAATGCGTTACGTTACTTTTGCGTTACTTTTAAAATCTGGACAGGGCTTGCTTATTTGTTTTTAAAATAAAAAAAGTTATATTTTTGGCAAATATAAAAGCCTTTTCACACCAAAAGTGAAATGAATAAGCCTCAGGCTGAAGGAAAAGTAAAGTTACGTCTGTACAGTAGAATGCAGAAGAAATTTCAACACACTTCAGCAATAAACAAAGACACAAATGTTTGTCTAGAGTAATTTGTGCTTATTAGTACGCTTG
>NW_015505780.1:120121-131045 GCF_001515645.1 Sinocyclocheilus grahami | reverse complement strand
TAACTAATTACGTTACTTAGTTACTTTTTATGGAAAGTAATGCGTTACGTTACTTTTGCGTTACTTTTTAAATCTGGGCAGGGCTTGCTTGTTTGTTTTTAAAATAAAAAAGTTTTATTTTTGGCAAATATAAAAGCCTTTTCACACCAAAAGTGAAATGAATAAGCCTCAGGCTGAAGGAAAAGTAAAGTTACGTCCGTACAGTAGAATGCAGAAGACATTTCAACACACTACAGCAATAAACAAAGACACACAAATGTGTGTCTAGAGTAATTTGTGCTTATTAGTACGCTTGAACTGAATCATCGAAGCTCAGAAGCAAAGACATTGCTTTATAGAATGGTATTAAATACATAAAGGTTATTTGTGTTGTTTAACATTTATTTATTGCAGGTTTGCGTCATATTCTGAGTTGCATTATTTTTATTCATTTTGAGGAATACTGAATCTGTGTTTTTTTGTGTGTGAGTGAGATGAATTAATGCATATTCATATTTATTTTAGAACTACAGTAACATCTGATTTCTCTCAACATGGGGACAGGAGAGCTGTCAAAAAGTAAAAAAGAAAGAAAGTAACTTGCGTTACTTATTTGAAAAAGTGACTCAGATATTCTCTTGTAAATTAAAAAGTAATGCGTTACTTTACTAGTTACTTGAAGAAAGTAATCTGATTACGTATCTCGCGTTACTTGTAATATATTACCCCCAACACTGGTTAGGAATTATAACATAACATGGTACTTTCCTTAAAGTGACAGCAGCCATTACAATTTAGTCAGAAACACATCCAGTGTGTCTGAAATCGCATACTGAAATCGTCTGAGTAGGTACTATATTTGAATTTGAATTTACTTCACGACCATTAAAAAAGTATGTTCTATATAGTGTGAATATGGGTAGTATGAATGAATGCCTGCATCCCAATATGCACACGATCCATGCTATCCATGATTCAAATGAGTCATTTTCAATACTATTTAGGGCAGATAGGGTGGATAGTATGCACATTGGGACGCAGGGAATGATATTCGGACATACTACATCCACCATGTTGTTACTGTCACCTGCGTCAGTTGGGTCACTTCACTGCCTTTCATAAATCCTCTCCCGTGGCCTCATGGGATAGTAAAGTGTCCATGCAATGCACACTTCAGAATCCAGGAGGAAGAGGTAGGTCATCCGGGTACTTTTCACCTACTGTTTTTCGAATACTATGAATTTGGACATACTACTCACCTCACATACTGTTTTTCACATACTATATATTAGGGAAGTATGCGTTTTCAGACACAGAGATACTGTTTTCGTTTTTTATAAATAAATAAATAAAATATTAATAATAATAAAAACACATACATATAAACAACTAAACAATAGTTCAAATTATCTTCCTTCTTCCTTATGACAAAATCAAGGATACAGTGGGGGAACTATACAAGAAAAAAAAATGAAATCCTCCATGAAATCTAACAGTATGTCATTATTTTTGTTGTTAATTTGCATTAGAGACTCTTTCAAAGATTCAATTTCTAATAAAAAAAAATACATTTTGGAATGCATTTTTTTTTTTTTTTTAATGAATGAAATTTTTACCTTGCAAAATGTAAAAGATAACGACATACTCAATCACTTTGCTTTTGTGCCGCTTATGAAAGTTGCCTTTATATGTTCGTGTCAGGTGATACATGTTACATTTCTCATCGCTTGTCATGATGGACCAATCACAGCCGTTGCATTTCTTAGATAAGACCTGCTGGTCGATTAGAATTTTTATATGAGACATAAAACTGTTAAACTAATAATTTATTTAATTATATGTTTAATTCTACAAATCTGTCCAATAGCCAAGTCATGCTAAAATCATCGAAGCTCAGAAGCAAAGACATTGCTTTATAGAATGGTATTAAATACATAAAGGTTATTTGTGTTGTTTAACATTTATTTATTGCAGGTTTGCGTCATATTCTGAGTTGCATTATTTTTATTCATTTTGAGGAATACTGAATCTGTGTTTTTTTGTGTGTGAGTGAGATGAATTAATGCATATTCATATTTATTTTAGAACTACAGTAACATCTGATTTCTCTCAACATGGGGACAGGAGAGCTGTCAAAAAGTAAAAAAGAAAGAAAGTAACTTGCGTTACTTATTTGAAAAAGTGACTCAGATATTCTCTTGTAAATTAAAAAGTAATGCGTTACTTTACTAGTTACTTGAAGAAAGTAATCTGATTACGTATCTCGCGTTACTTGTAATATATTACCCCCAACACTGGTTAGGAATTATAACATAACATGGTACTTTCCTTAAAGTGACAGCAGCCATTACAATTTAGTCAGAAACACATCCAGTGTGTCTGAAATCGCATACTGAAATCGTCTGAGTAGGTACTATATTTGAATTTGAATTTACTTCACGACCATTAAAAAAGTATGTTCTATATAGTATGAATATGGGTAGTATGAATGAATGCCTGCATCCCAATATGCACACGATCCATGCTATCCATGATTCAAATGAGTCATTTTCAATACTATTTAGGGCAGATAGGGTGGATAGTATGCACATTGGGACGCAGGGAATGATATTCGGACATACTACATCCACCATGTTGTTACTGTCACCTGCGTCAGTTGGGTTACTTCACTGCCTTTCATAAATCCTCTCCCGTGGCCTCATGGGATAGTAAAGTGTCCATGCAATGCACACTTCAGAATCCAGGAGGAAGAGGTAGGTCATCCGGGTACTTTTCACCTACTGTTTTTCGAATACTATGAATTTGGACATACTACTCACCTCACATACTGTTTTTCACATACTATATATTAGGGAAGTATGCGTTTTCAGACACAGAGATACTGTTTTCGTTTTTTTTAAAATAAATAAATAAATAAATATTAATAATAATAAAAACACATACATATAAACAACTAAACAATAGTTCAAATTATCTTCCTTCTTCCTTATGACAAAATCAAGGATACAGTGGGGGAACTATACAAGAAAAAAAAATGAAATCCTCCATGAAATCTAACAGTATGTCATTATTTTTGTTGTTAATTTGCATTAGAGACTCTTTCAAAGATTCAATTTCTAATAAAAAAAAATACATTTTGGAATGCATTTTTTTTTTTTTTTTAATGAATGTAATATTTACCTTGCAAAATGTAAAAGATAACGACATACTCAATCACTTTGCTTTTGTGCCGCTTATGAAAGTTGCCTTTATATGTTCGTGTCAGGTGATACATGTTACATTTCTCATCGCTTGTCATGATGGACCAATCACAGCCGTTGCATTTCTTAGATAAGACCTGCTGGTCGATTAGAATTTTTATATGAGACATAAAACTGTTAAACTAATAATTTATTTAATTATATGTTTAATTCTACAAATCTGTCCAATAGCCAAGTCATGCTAAATGTGAATGCGCTTCGGTGGGATTTTGCTGTGTGAGCCTCCACGCTGCACCTGACAGATGTTCGCTTACAATTCCTGTCGACAGAACATTATTTCTCGCCTCTCTTCCCCTTTAAATCGAGCGAGCTTCCCTGTTCACGGCGAACGGGCTTCTGGCGCGCAGCTCCGCCGCGGATCAAAGGGTGACGTGCCTCGGCTTTGATCTGTCTTCACGATACATTCATACGTTCTACAGACATTGAAAGGTATGCTAACTAATAACAGATCTATTTAAAGAACATTTGCATAGAATCTTGCGATCAAACGCGTTTCATTATGTATTCAAGCTCAGATCTTTGATCACATGACAGAATGACAGATCTGATGTTACAATGTTACATTAAGTTACCAATTTAACATATAATTGCGACAATGTGTCAATGTAACAAGAGATCTGAGTGTCATTAATTCATGCTTGTAGTAAAAATGAAAGTGTTCTAAATATTGAATATTGTTTTACATATGTCCTTTCTGTTTTAATGCTTTAAATGTATATGTATATATATATAGAGAGAGAGAGAGAGAGAGAGAGAGAGATTAATTCATTCTAGAGAAATATTAAGGTCTATGAATGAGGGCAAATAAGTCAGCACAAATAATCTAGATTATATATTTATTTAAATTTAATGTTATGTAATATATTATTTAAAATTATAATTGTATTACATTTATATCCTATGTTATATATATATATATATATATATATATATATATATTACATATATATATATTACAAAAAATGATGAGGGGACTAAAAAGAGATTTTTGTATATATATATATTACATTTTTGTATAAATGTAAAAGTGTAAATATATAAGTTAATGATTTATTTTAGTATTGCTTTACCTAATAAATCGCCAAAAATATATACTTTTATTTGATGGTCCCAGCTGTATATACATGCACAAACACATTTCTGTTTTTCTTGCTTAAACATGGTTAGATGATATAATCTGTTCTACTATATTAAAGGCTTTCTGACAAGAGGTCGTGTCAAAAATGCAGACTTATGTGACTTTTCACTGCTGTGTTGTTTAACAGGATGGATTTGGACGTGGTGAACATGTTCATCATTGCCGGCGGGACGCTGGCGATCCCCATCCTGGCTTTTGTAGCCTCCTTCCTGCTCTGGCCTGCAGCTCTCATTAAAGTTTATCACTGGTAAGTGCTCTCTAGATGCTTAAATAGAATTTCAGCATGTCCTCAGAGTTAATTCGTCCAAGGAAAACCATGTGCAGGTGACCTGCATTGCTCAGTACAGACACTCTGGGGAGTAATTTCAGCATTTCAACACTTGATGCTGCCGTTAAACAAGAAAAAATCACACTGTTTATTTTAAAAGCCTTATCATTGCAATCAGTGACAGTTACACAGATCACAGGGACCAAACCATAAGATAAAGATGAAACATGCCTTTTTTTGTGCCATTAGCGATACCATACACATCAGATATGTGGAAAAAACAGCACTATAATGAAACTGTTGTTTCCAGGGTCTTACTATGCGGTTGCTATGGTGTTATTTTCTCATTTAGTATTTATGTCTAATTTAATACAAATGAGTGTTATTTTAGTACCATTGAAAGACTGTGGTGGTTTTTATTAATATTTTTAAATTATTTTTTATTTTTATATTTTCTGTTTTTATTTTAATTTTAGTTAAAGTTTTAGTAATTTAGTTTTGTGTTTTTGCCATTTTTATTAGGTTTTTTTTTTTTTTTTTTAGTATGTTGATAGTTTTAAAAAAAAATTTTTTTTAATTTTTATTTCAGTTTTAGTTATTTTAGTACATCAAGTTAAATGTTGAGAAATGTTGCTTTGGCATCTGTTTATTTTTATTTCAAATAAAAAAAAATTATTTAACTATAATAATCCTTATTAAAAATTAAATATTTAATATTTTGAATTAGTTTTTATGTTTTCCATTTTCATTTTAGTTAAAACTTTTTTATAAATATATCTGTATAGTTTTTATTCATTTTTACTTCAGTTTTAAGTTATTTAGTACATCAAATTAAACGAAACGTTATTGCCTTGGCAACTACATAAAAAAAATAAGTTTAAGGTTTTTTATATTTTATTTTATTTCAGTTAACATTTTTCTGAAATGAAATAAAATTTATAAAATCTAAATAATCTTAAATCAAGAAGATGTGTTTACTTGAGAACCCAAACAGCTTTAGATATGAAGTCTTGTTATCAGCTAAAAATTCTCAAAATGAAGTGGGTTTATTCTTAAAAAAAAAAAAAAAGAAAAAAATCTGTCCATGGGGTAAAAAAAAAGAAACTTATTTTCCCTTTAAATTAAGATTTTATTTTTATTATCGCATGGACAGATTTTTTTAAATTTTTCTTGTTTTAAACAAACTCACTTAATTTTGATACATTTTTCAGAAAACTTAACATCTTAAAAGTAATTTTGCTGCTCAAGTAAATCTATCTTGATTTAAGTTTAGACATTTGTACCGGAAAAGACAAAAACAAAATAGAATTAAAAAAAAATCAAAGTAAGAAAATAATGGTTTCTTGCTAATCTGTCAGGCCTCATGACTGCCTTTTCAGGTTTGGATTATTTAACACGTCTCTTATCTGATGACGGGCGGGTTGTTTAACTGGCCTCTTTTTTACTTCATGCCACTAAACTGGGTGAAGGGTTAGTCAATGCAAAGAGCTCACAATCCATGTCACAATACATATTTACAGCATGCCATTAATTCATATAGCTTTAGTTTTGTGTGTGTGCATTAGCCTGGTACATGCAGTGCTGCATTAGGTGCTGATGTCAGTGGAATCTTATGCAAGCTGCCCAGTAGACTTTGGTTCTCGTAATATCTGGGAGGCAAACTTTGCTCTACATGACACAGTCATCAGAACCGCTGTTTGCCTCTGGGCCAGAAAGACTGATTGATTCCTTCAATGTCACTTTTGGATTGTTTGACATTTGTACCGGAAAAGACAAAAACAAAATAGAATTAAAAAAAAATCAAAGTAAGAAAATAATGGTTTCTTGCTAATCTGTCAGGCCTCATGACTGCCTTTTCAGGTTTGGATTATTTAACACGTCTCTTATCTGATGACGGGCGGGTTGTTTAACTGGCCTCTTTTTTACTTCATGCCACTAAACTGGGTGAAGGGTTAGTCAATGCAAAGAGCTCACAATCCATGTCACAATACATATTTACAGCATGCCATTAATTCATATAGCTTTAGTTTTGTGTGTGTGCATTAGCCTGGTACATGCAGTGCTGCATTAGGTGCTGATGTCAGTGGAATCTTATGCAAGCTGCCCAGTAGACTTTGGTTCTCGTAATATCTGGGAGGCAAACTTTGCTCTACATGACACAGTCATCAGAACCGCTGTTTGCCTCTGGGCCAGAAAGACTGATTGATTCCTTGAACTTCATTGATCATGAACTCGTACAAGCGTTTTATGACAGTGTGTGCCACGTCAAGCATCACTATTACTATTTCTAAAATATATGTTTAGTGCATTTCTGCTCCAGACATTAATTATAAGGCGTAGCATAAAGGAATAGTTCACCAAAAATGAAAATTTACTGAAAATGTGCTCACTTTCAGGCCATCCCAGATGTAGATGAGTTTGCTTCTTCATCAGATTTGGAGGAATGCATTACATCAGTGTCTCAGCAATGGATCCTCTGCAGTGAATGGGTGCCGTCAGAATGAGAGTCCAAACAGCTGATAAAAACATCACAGTAATCCACAAGTAATCCACACCACCTCAGTCCATCAGTTAATGTCTTGAGAAGCCAAAAGCTGCATGTTTGTCAGAAATAAGTTAAAATTTTAGTGCGCTTTTAACTTAAAATCGTCCACAATCCATAATAACGCTTCCTCCAGTGAAAAAGTCCATCTCCTGTTGTCTCTCACATCAAAATCCAGCCACATATTTGTTACATATTTGAGTGTTTTGGACTGTTTTGACATGTAAATGGTGCATGATCTTGTGCAGATTTCTCTCCTGATTCAGATTAGATGACTGTGTCATTGGAGAAAGCAATATTATGGATAATGGACTCATCTTAGCTGGAAGCAACGGTTTAAACGTCATATTTAAAAGTTAAAACATCTTAATGATATATTTGTTTCTTACAAACATGCAGATTTCACTTCTCAAGACATTAATGACTTATATCACCCTGCAGCCCAAGACTGGTTGCCCACTGAAGCTAAGCAGGGTTGAGCCTGGTCAGTACCTGGATGGGAGACCTCCTGGGAAAACTAGGTTGCTGCTGGAAGAGGTGTTAGTGAGGCCAGCAGGGGGTGCTCACCCTGTGGTCTGTGTGGGTCCTAACGCCCCAGTGTAGTGACGGGGACACTATACTCTCAAAAAGTACCGTCTTTCGGATGAGATGTTAAACCGAGGTCCTGACTCTCAGTGGTCATTAAAAATCCCATGGCACTTCTCGTAAAGAGTAGGGGTGTAACCCCGGTGTCCTGGCCAAATTGCCCCCCTGGCCTTTGTCAATCATGGCCTCCTAATAATCCCCATCCACTTGATTGGCTCTATGACTCTCTCTCCTCTCCACCTGTAGCTGGTGTGTGGTGAGCGCACTGGCGCCGCTGTCCTGTGGCTGCCGTCGCATCATCCAAGTGGATGCTGCACACTGGTGGTGGTTGAGGAGAGACCCCCCATATGATTGTAAAGCGCTTTGGGTGTACAACAATACACAATAAAGCGCTATATAAATGCATCATTCATTCATTCATTAACTGGTGGATTACTTGTGATGTTTTTATCACCTGTTTGGACTCATTCTGACGGCACCCATTCACTGCAGAGGATCCATTGCTGAGCAAATGATGTAATGCACAATTTCTATGTGATATGTTTCAATGATGAACAAGTAAACTCATCTACATCTTGGACAACTCTCATGCTAACAGCAAAGCATCAGCATTGTTTTACAGTGCCTTTTTTTCATTTGTAACTCTTTTTGGTGATTTGTTCTACAGGTATTGGCGCAGAAGGCTGGGAATGCAGGTGGATTATGCTGAATATGAAGGATATCGCTTCTGTTACTCTCACAGAGGGACTCCAGGCACCCGTCCGTCCGTCCTCTTGTTACACGGCTTCTCTGCACACAAAGACATGTGGCTCGGTGTGGTCAAGGCAAGAAACCACAGTGGAACAGTTGCTCAACAGTTCAATTCACTATTTAACCAACAAGGATTATTTTTGGTGTTTTTAAAGGTCAAATATATAAAATGCTTAAAAATAATTAAGCATTACTTAAAATAATCAACAAATCACATGGCCTAAAGAGCACGTACTGTATGTGACATGATTTCGAAAGCATAAAATACAAGCATAGTTACATAAATCCTATTGATTGACACTGATACTCAAGAACACATGCTCTTAATGTATGAATCAGATCATGAAGTAAAATAATAGTTTGACTGACTGCATATTTTTTTAATCTTTTGTAGTTTCTTCCTAAAAATATGCACCTGGTGTGTGTTGACATGCCGGGACATGAGGGTACGACCCGCAGCAGTGCTGTGGATTACTCCATCGAGGGCCAAGTCAAACGGATACATCAGGTGGGTATTTTCTGGGGGGGAAATTATATATATATATGTATATAAGGAAGTATCTCTTTAAAAGGGGAAAATGTTCTTGATTTTCAGAGATATGCTCTGGTAAATCTCAGGCACAATCAATTATTTACATAATTGCAAGAAAATAAACAGGATGGAAACAGAGTTAAAGGATTGAGCAAAAGCTAGTAATCGCTCAGTGAGTTAGTTTATCATTTCTGTAATATTATCAAACAGAGAAACCATCTAATGCCGCAAAACATCACAGAGATGATCTAATCCACTGCCATGAAATCCATTTTTACCAAAATTATCATATTTTAGTAAAAGTATATATATATATATATATATATATATATATATATACTGTAAATAATACTTAATATTTAATCATTTTTAATTGCATTTAATATTCAAATTATAATTACATGTATTACATTTTTATGTTACTAAATAATTTATATTTAATTCATTAATTAATGTAACTAATTAATTTGTTTAAAAATTACATACAATAAGAAGAATATATAAGAATATAATAGTAATTAATATTTAATCATTTTAATATTAAAATTATAATTAAAATATTCTTTTTCCAAGTAAATGAAAAAATTAATTCATGAAATATATATATATATATATATAACGTGTATGTGTATATGTGTATGTGTATATATATAATATATATATATATATATATACATATACACACACATGTTATATATATATATATATATATATAAAATTATTTTTTAATTACATTTAATATTCAAATTGTAATTACATTTTTTAAATTTTTATTTAACAATTAAATGTAATTAATAAATTTAACAAATTTATTTGTTTAAATATATATATATATATATATATATATATATATATCAGAACATTTCACATTTTCATTTAGTTTAACTCGACTAAAAAAAACTTAAAATTAAAACTGAATGAATAAAATAAAATAAAATTAATAAAATCTATATAAATATAAATTAAAACAATAACTAATGTCAAAAACACACAACAAAATTACTAAAACTTTAAATTTAAAATGAAAATATCTTTTAATTAGAATAGTATCACAGTGATACTAAAATAACACTGTTCTTATTTTCCAACCTCATACCTGCGTTAATATCCCATGACATGTACTTTGTACCAAGGAAAAAATGTTGATGAGACCAGTGTAAGTGAAAACAATAAAATACTGATATTGTAAGAAGAATGTAAGAGGTTACTTGATTGTGACTTTCTTGATTAAATAAGATGTCAGGTAGATAAAAGCATTATTTTCAAAAGTCACAGAATAGATCATGAGCAACCAATCTGGCTTCAGAAGTGGACATTCGACCGAAACTGCCTTGCTTTCAGTTGTTGAAGCCCTAAGACTGGCAAGAGCGGCTTCCAAATCTTTTATACTTATTTTGCTGGATCTGTCCGCTGCTTTTGATACGGTGAACCACCAGATTCTCTAACAGACATTTCTTGTTGGATGACGGACCATCACCTTCAACTCAACCTGGCTAAGACAGAACTGCTTGTGGTTTCAACAAACCCATCACTTTATCAAAATTTCACCATCCAGTTAGGCCCATCAGCCATAACTCCTTCAAAAACAGCTAGAAACCTTGGAGTTGTGATTGATGATAAGCTGAATTTCTCAGACCACATTGCTAAAACTGCCCGGTCCTGCAGATTTGCTTTATACAACATCAAGAATATCAGGCCCTTCCTTTCAGAACATGCAACACAACTCCTTGTTCAAGCTCTTGTTCTGTCCAGGCTGGACTATTGCAATGCTCTCTTGGCAGGTCTTCCAGCCACTTCTATCAAACCTCTACAATTAATCCAAAATGCCGCTGCAAGATTAACCTTTAATGAGCCGAAAAGAACACGTCAC
>NW_015505780.1:107981-119734 GCF_001515645.1 Sinocyclocheilus grahami | reverse complement strand
TGATAAGCTGAATTTCTCAGACCACATTGCTAAAACTGCCCGGTCCTGCAGATTTGCTTTATACAACATCAAGAATATCAGGCCCTTCCTTTCAGAACATGCAACACAACTCCTTGTTCAAGCTCTTGTTCTGTCCAGGCTGGACTATTACAATGCTCTCTTGGCAGGTCTTCCAGCCACTTCTATCAAACCTCTGCAATTAATACCATTGCAAGATAAATCTTTAATGAGCCGAAAAGAACGCATGTCACACCTCTGTTCATCAATTTGCACTGGCTACCAGTAGCTGCTCGCATTAAATTCAAGGCATTAATGTTTGCCTACAAAACCACCACTGGCTCTGCACCCCTTTACCTAAATTCATTACTTCAGAGTTATGTGCCCTCTAGAAGCTTGTGTTCTGCAAGTGAACGGCGTATTATTGTGCCATCTCAAAGAGGCACAAAATCACATTCACAGACTTTTTCATTAACTGTTCCCTCCTGGTGGAATGACCTGCCGAGCAGCTGAGTCCTTACCCATCTTCAAGAAATGACTAAAACGACTAAATCTGTTCCACCTTTATTTGACCCTCTAACTCTAGCACTTTCTATTCTATTGTAATTCTACTTTATCTATATTTATCTTCTTTTTTTTAATTAAAAATACAAAAAAAACAAACAAACACTAGCTTTCTATTTTTTCTATTCTATCTGCTTGTTTTTCTTTGTGTGTGTGTGTGTATATATGTGTGTGTATAATATATATATGCTACGTGTACTGCGTTAGGCTAACCGGAGACTTGTCATTTGCACTTATATATTGTTGCTCTTTTGTTAGTTTAGACTGCTTCTATTGTCCTCATTTGTAAGTCGCTTTGGATAAAAGCGTCTGTTAAATGACTAAATGTAAATGTAATATTTTAGTAGTAATATTTTTAACTTGTTTTTATTTTGATATCTTTCATTTTAATTTTAGTTAAAGTTTTAGTAATTTTTTGTGTTTTTGTAATTTTAATTAGTTTTTATTAATGTTAGTCTCAGTTTTAGTTATTTTAGTACATCAAGCTAAACTGAATGAAAATGAGAAGTGTTGCCTTGGCAACTAGATGAAATAAAATAATATTTAAAATGTTTTAAAAAAAATCAATTTTAAAGTTTATTTTATTTCAAGTTTTAGTTTGAATTAACTATAAAAACCCTGGTAGTAATTCATATGGGCCTGTATTGTTTTAATGTTACAGCAAATAAAATAAACATCATCAAAAACAATTATCAGTACAAAACATCTCCCAGGATAAATACATGCTTCTATTGTGTAAATAAACACCAATATCTTATTCCCTAAATCAAACTCAAACATTTCTCGCTCTGGCAGGTCTCCAGTATCCCACTGAAAGTAAGTTTGTTCAGCGTTTGAGGGAACTGGAGAAAGCTCAGGACAGTGACGGGATCCCGCTGATACCCTCCACACCAGAAGAGATGGAGGAGATGCTCAAACTGTGTTCCTATGTACGCTTTAAGATCCCTAAACAGGTGGGTTTATGTAGTTTGATGCTTCTTATGGGAGTTTGAATCAGTTGTTAATGACTGTTTTGTTCTTCCTCTGGTTTCCTAGATTCTTCAAGGACTGGTTGACGTCCGTCTTCCTAACAATGACTTCTACCGCGAGTGTGAGTGTCTCTGGTGTTTTTCCTACCTTGATGTCTTTAGAAATAGCAGATCTGTGTTCAGTTTGATCAATATCTTTTGCAGGTTTCATGGAGCTTGTCGGAGAGAAATCCAGACACTCTTTACATGAGAACATGCATCTCATTTCAACTCCTCTACAAGTTATTTGGGGGAAAAACGACCAGGTACAGATACACTTTATTAGAATTGTAGATCTGATCTCACAGTTGCAAGTTGTTAATTGTGAGATTATCAGAATACTGAGAAAGTAAGTCAGATTGGGAGTTTATATCTCAGAATTCTGACTTTTTTGGACTTTTTTTCTTAGAATTGTGAGTTTGTCTAATAATTGCAAGATATTAATTCTCGGAATTCTGAGAAAAAAGTCAGATTGTGAGATTGTATATCACAATTCATACTTTTGTTCTCAGATTGTGAGTTTATATCATCAATTTCTGATTTTTTTCTGACTTTTTCAGCATATTGTCAGAGTTATTAATTGTGAGATGTGGAAAAAAAAGTCTGATTGCCAGTTTATATCTCACAATTCATTTTTTTCTCAAAATTGCGAGTTTATATCTCTCAATTGCAAGTTATTAATTGTGAGAATATCAGAATTCTGAGAAAAAAAGTATGAATTGTGAGATATAAACTCGCAATCTTTTTTAAGCAATAAATCTCATTCTTCTTCTGAAGCAATCTTTTTTTTATTTCGGAATTTTCACATTTTCTGACTTTTTTTCTCAAAATTGCAATTTCATTTATTCATTCATATTAATTGAGAGGTTCTCAGAATTCTGAGGAAAAAAAGCCACTGCGAATTTCTATCTCACAATTCATACTTTTTTTTTTCTTCTCAAAATTGTGAGTTTATATCTTGGAATTCTGCCCTTTCCTGACTTTTTCTTGACTTTTTTTATTAGTTATTAATTGCAAGAAAAAAGTCTGTTATAAATCATTCTTACCACTTTTCTTCTTTGCAAGAATGTAATCACATACACTACCGGTCAAACGTTTGGGATCAGAACGATTTTTAATGTTTTTTACAGGAGTTTCTTATGCTCATCAAGGCTGCATTTATTTGATCAAAAATACAGGAAAAAATGTTATATTGTGAAATATTATTATGATGTAAGATAACGCTTTTCTATTTTAATATACATTCAAATGTAATTTATTGCTGTGATCAAAGCTGAATTTTCAGCATAATTCCTCCAGTCTTCAGTGTCACACGATCTTCAGAAATCATTCTAATATGCTGATTTATTATCAGTGCTGGAAACTGTTTTGCTGCTTCATATTTTTTTGGCACCTGTGATACTTTTTTTAAGGATTCGTTGATGAAAAAAAAGTTAAAAAGAAGAGCATTTATTTAAAATAGAAATATTTTCTAACAATATAAACTACAGTTCAAAAGTTTGGGGTCAGTACATTTTTATTCTTTTTTTTTTTGAAAAAAAAAATTACAACTTTTATTCAGCAAGGATGTGTTCAATTGTTAAGTGATAGCAAAGATTGATATTGTTGGAAAATATTTATATTATGAATAAATGCTCTTCTTTTTAACTTTTTATTCATCAAAGAATCCTGAAAAAAGTATCGAAGTTTCTAAAAAAAATATAACTGTTGATAATTCTAATAATAAATCAGCATATTAGAATGATTTCTGAAGGATCATGCGACACTTACTGGAGTAATGGCTGATGGAAATTCAGCTTTGCATCACAGAAATAAATGATATTTTAAAGGATATTAAAATAGAAACCGGTATTTTATATTGTAATGACATTTAGCAAGATTACGTTCTTTTCTGTATTTTTGATCAAATAAATGCAGCCTTGATAAGCAGAAGAGACTTCTTTAAAAAACATTACAAGTTTTAAACTTTTGACCGGCAGTGTATCAGCCATTGAAAAATGCATGTACATTTGAAACTTGACATCATTAAAGAGCAGATTCTGTGTATTGTATCCTACAGGTGTTAGACGTGTCTGGGGCTTCAGTTCTGGCCAGAGCCATCCCAGGATCTCAGGTTCATCTGCTAGACAACTGTGGTCATTCAGTAGTGATGGAGCGGCCGAGGAAATCCGCCCAGCTCATCATGGACTTTATCATCTCACAACAGAACAGCAACAAGAAACTGTCCTAAAACTGGACTTCATATATCTTTAATATGTGGCTTCATGGTTGGTTGAAGGTTAAGGATCTCGGCTGCAAACCTAAAAGTTGCTGGGTTGATCTCGAGAGAAGGTGAAGCAGAGATCTGAAAGATACAGATTTCACAGTCCTGCTGTGTAATTGATTACTCTTTGTTGTAAGTCAATGCAGTTTGTGCACAGAAACATGCTTTGGATCAAAGACTCTTAAAAAGCAACAATATATGATTTTACTGTGGAAGCCTGTTTCCGCCTCTGAGTAAAAAATAAAAAAGGGAATTTTGACTTTTTATCTCACAATGCTGACTTTTTTTCCCTCACAATTGCGGGTTTATAGTTGGCAATTCTGACTTTTTTCTTGCAATTCTGTGTTTATATCTCTTAATTCTGACATCTTTTCTCAGAAATGTGAGATATAAACTCACAATTGTGCATTATAAAGTCCAATTCTGAGGAAAAAAATACTATTTTCTTATATTTGCAAGTTTATATCTTGCAATTCTGACTTGATTTCTCAGAATTTTAATTTTATATCTCTCAATTCTTTGTTTTCAGAATTATGAATTATGAATTATCATTAATTCTCAGAATTGCGACTCTATTTCTCAGAATTGTGAGTTTATATAACGCAGTTATGAGGAAAAAAAGTTAGAATTGTGAGATAAAAAGTCGCAATTACATTTTTTATTCCGTGGCGGAATCTGGCTTCCATATTTTACAGCCTGTAAATAATCAGTAGAAGTTATTTTTGTAGTGAACGCTCAGGGACGCACACTAACCACTGAGTTGAAAAGCACTTCAGAAGCTATGCAGATACAGATCAGTGTCCTGCAGACAGTAATGGTTCCAGTTCAACATAGAATAGACCAAAAACAGTTATTTACTATTAATATATTTCTAATTTTCCTCTAATACCATTCCATGTTTGAAGAGACCTACCTAGACAGCTTTTCTGGGCATCAGGCACTTTCTTGAACTAATCGAACGCCCAGAAATGAGACACAGCCTATACGCTTATCTCTTTTGTTGTTCTTTACCTTGCCATTTTAACATGATTTAATGTTGACGGTGAAATGTGTCATCATCATTCGGTCGTGCATCATTTTCTGTCCTATACTACTGTTCTTACAGTTTTAACCTTGTACATAAGGCTGTATGTCTTGTAAATGTATTTCTGAAATAATGCAAACAGCTATTTCATGACTTTGTTAGAATCTGGTTAATAATACTGTCTTTAAATGCATATTTAGTGAATTCTTACAGTATTTTTTGTCAGTTGAGGCTCAGTTTACATGCACTCTAAAAAATGCTGGGTTGTTTCAACCCAACTTTGGGTCAAATATGGACTAACCCAACTGTTGGGTTAAATTTTTACATTATATTTTTTACCCAAAAGTTGGGTTAGTCCAAATTTGACCCAAAGTTGGGTTGAAACAACCCAGCATTTTTTAGAGTGTGGTCTTTAAACACAGGAGACGTAGTGAAGTTTTCATTTTATTTTCATGACTAATATGAACATTTATCAGTGATAATGTATCACAACATTTCGTTTGAAAGATTCTCCAAATCACACAAGAAGTTATAACAGAACATTGTTCAAATATGACTAAATATCTTTATAAAAGTCATTTAAGTACATTTGCATCATATTACGGCTTGTCGCTTCATGGAAGACAAAATCATAAAGTACTTAATAGTATAAATATTTTTCCAAGCTGAAAATGTTTATTGTACCCTTTTAATCTAAAAAGAAAATAAAACAATTTTAATTTTAAAAGTTTGATAATATTTTTACATTTTCTTCACAGAAGTAGTTTAAATTGTATCGTTGCTTTTATCAAAGAAAATTCAGATTAAATTTTATTGATAAAAAGTTGCATTCATCTAATAATTATTATTACTGAATCATGAGTCCATGACTTTGGTCAATTCTTCACTGAAGACAAAAGAGAACAAGTAATCCCGAAAATGGAATTCTAATGTTTCTGGTCAAATCTATAAGTTGTTGTTATAAAGATACACAATATGTGATCTTAGATAAATATATGTTTTTTTAGCCCTGATACAGGACAATAATACAGTTTTAAAAATGGCATGAAAATGTAAAAGTCTAATACAGACGTTAGTAAATGTTCCCATCTGGAACTCTTGACATGAAAGCTTCATAGAAAATTGAATCATCAGAGCACTTAACAGTGCAAATATCTCTTCCAAACTGGAACTCATGAATCACTTTTTCTCAAAAAGAGAAACTAAAAGCATAATAGTCCACTGAGTCAAGTGTAGACGTTCAGTGTGAGTCGTTAAGGCTCTACCAAGGCCTCCAGATGGCGCTCTTGTTGACATTCATGTCTTTGCTGGAGGTCTTCTGGTCTGGCAGGACACTTTCCCTCCTGTTCTGCTCACATGATGTCTGCAGCTTCTGGAAGTGCTTCAGCAGACTTCTCTGGCTCTGTGTCTTCATCTCATCTTTGGACAGGAAGTGCACAATCTCACCGACACACAATTGTGGCGTTGCAGGAAGTTGAGCGTCATCTCCAGGATATCTGCTTCCTCCAGCTTGGAATCAGGCTGCTGCTTGAGGAACTCTGGAGCCAGAAGACACTTGAGCTGCTCGATGCTGCTGTTGATATGATCTCTGCACATCTTCTCCACCATCGGCTTTCTCATCTGCAAGTGAAGACAGAAAAGCATCAGGAAAGTGGCCTTTGAATAAACCAGTGTTTGAGAAGAGCCGTGAAAGCTGCTGCAGTAATGCTGCTGTAAGTAGGATGTGAATGTACCTTGTTGTTGAGAGGGAGAAGCTCCTTTGAGATGATTGTAGGTGTCATGTCTGGATCTCTGTGCTGTAGATCTCTCTGTTCAGAGTGAGTCTGATTTGCACTGGCTGCAGCTCCTCTATTTATACTCCCAAATCTCCATATGAATGTGTGAGGCTTGAGCTTGTTGGAGTTTCTCACAGTTTGGAGCCAATGGAAGAGCTCAAACAGACAATGAGGGATGTGGGCCGCCACATGCTCAATGATCCTCCATCAGGGGCTCAAAGGAGCAGGTGGAGGGTGACTCTGGGAAAGTGCTGAGAGCTCATCTTCACATCAATGTCACTGAAGCAATGTCATAACCAAGCACGTGCCATACTGAGATTTAATTTCCTCTAAAATAACACTGCATGCCTTCATAAAAACAACACATCAGTATTTACCATAAACATGTGCAAAGCAATGACATTTTTAAAAGAATTTAAATGCATACATACTTTTATGTGTGCATTTATACAAACACATGTTTCTCCTGGAGTTTAATTGCTTGTGAATAAAATCAGCACATGTGGCTGCAGTTTATAATCAGTTAAAATGCTGTAATGAAACACAGTATTTTAGGTCAGTTTAAAATGATAATCTGGTGAAGCAGCTGTTCTATGAGTTCTGTGGTTGTACCTGTTCTCAGGCTGGTGTTTCACTCACACACACACACAGGTTTGTTTTTATGGTTTATGGGGACTCTCCATAGGCGTAATGGTTTGTATACTGTACAGACCGTATATTCTATTGCCCTACACCAACCCTACCCCTAAACCTACCCCTCACAGGAGACTTTCTGCATTTTTAGATTTTCAAAAAAACTGAATTATTTATAAGCTTTTGAATTACGGGGACACTGAAAATGTCCTCATAAATCACTTTCTCGCTGTAATACCTATGTCATACCCATGTTATTATACAAATTTGTGTCCTCATAAACCACATAAACATGCACACACACACACACACACACACACAGACAGACAGACAGAGCTGGTTCATGGCACAGTGTGGACCCTGATCACACGCCCCAGCGCTCCTGGATCTGGTGGAGCCACAGAGACACACGGCTTCCCACACTTCTGTATTCATCACATTAAATCACTCACAATAGAAGTGTGTCGGTTCCCACAGGACTAACGTGGTTTCCAAACACTGAATCACCTTTGCTGTGTGTCACACCGAAGCTTTAATGATGCTAAGCTGCAATAATTGTTTTTCTGAAGTTAAAAGTATACTATATGCTCTGCCAGATTTTAAATTATAATTGAAGTCTGGGATTGAAGGGTGGTTAAATCCATTATGGGTGGACTAAATGATTAATTAAATTGATGCACATTTTGTTTGATTTAAAATAATTTAATAACTGCACAGACGTGCTTCAAGTAATTTCAGTGAAATGTATCAGGGAAGGCATTCGAAAATGCAACCTTTTTTGGTTTTAATTGTAAGGCCTATTTGTCCATCTGATTATCATGTGAATAGACACACTTCTATTGTTGTGTGTGTGGGAAACTCTGGAGAACAGAGCTCATTAGCATCCTAAACCCCAACACAAGCTCAAGATTTGACAAACACACAAGGGAGTCGACACACTTCTGGATATTTACTGTACATACATGCATGAGCTTCATCCTCCAAACAGCTGATAAAAACATCACAATAATCCACACCACTCCAGTCCATCAATTAACGTCTTATGAAGCCAAAAGCTGCGTGTTTGTAAGAAATATAATTGAAGTCTGGGATTGAAGGGTGGTTAAATCCATTATGGGTGGACTAAATGATTAATTAAATTGATGCACATTTTGTTTGATTTAAAATAATTTAATAACTGCACAGACGTGCTTCAAGTAATTTCAGTGAAATGTATCAGGGAAGGCATTCGAAAATGCAACCTTTTTTGGTTTTAATTGTAAGGCCTATTTGTCCATCTGATTATCATGTGAATAGACACACTTCTATTGTTGTGTGTGTGGGAAACTCTGGAGAACAGAGCTCATTAGCATCCTAAACCCCAACACAAGCTCAAGATTTGACAAACACACAAGGGAGTCGACACACTTCTGGATATTTACTGTACATACATGCATGAGCTTCATCCTCCAAACAGCTGATAAAAACATCACAATAATCCACACCACTCCAGTCCATCAATTAACGTCTTATGAAGCCAAAAGCTGCGTGTTTGTAAGAAACAAATCCATCATTAAGATGTTTTTAACTTCAAACTGTTGCTTCCGACTATAATAATCATAATCAGAGTCCATAATCCTTAATAACGCTTCCTCTAGTTTAAAAGTTGTCTTGTCTGAATCAGGAGAGAAATCTGCACAGTTCAAACACAGTTTACAAGCAAAAACAGTCCGAAACAGCTCTAAACAAATATGTGGGTGGATTTTGATGTGAGAGACAACAGGAGATTTTTCACTGAAGGAAGTGTTATTATGGATTGTAGACTTGTAATGCTTTTAAGTTAAAATGTCTTAATGATGGATTTGTTTCTTACAAACACGCAGCTTTTCACTTCACAAGACATTAACTGATGGACTGGAGTGGTGTGGATTACTTGTGGATTATTGTGATGTTTTTATCAGGACTCTCATTCTGACGGCACCCATTCACTGCAGAGGATCCATTGGTGAGCAAGTGATGCAATGCTACATTTCTTTAAATCTGTTCCAATGAACAAAAAAATAATAATAATCTTGGATGTCCATGAGGGTGAGTAAATTTTCATCCTTTTTGGGTGAACTATTTCTTTAAGCCTAAACTTAAAATTGTAGATTTAGTTTTTTGCCTTTGCATTTCATGTCTTTGAAATTCAATCATTCCAGGAGATTCAATCAATCATTACACAGTACAGGGACAGAAATTGAATTTAAACCTTTGCTGAAATGTATAATTCTTTAAATTTGTCATTGCTTTAAGACAGATTTCCAGAGCATATGTCCTGTGCATTTATTTACAATAGCTGTAACTGCATAATTCTTGAGTTGACCATCTTGTGGGAACTTGAAATGTCCTGCGTCCCCACATTCATAAAGATGAATATGAGTGACCTTACTGGCAGATGGCAGTGAAGAACATCCCACCGATTCACTCATCAACACACTATTGTTCAAACATCTCAGGCTTCTGATTGGCTGAGAGGAGAGCGATGTGAGTATAAATGGAAGCTGAAGATAACAGATCCATGAGACACCAGCTCCTGTGAGGAACCTTTCACACTGAAGACCCTTCGGTCAAAACTGAGCTTCAGCTTCAACACTCGGACCAACAGGAATCAGCATCAGTCATGGTGACCTACATGGACATGTCTTTCCAGAGCAGCATCAAGACTCAACATGTTCAACACGCAAGGTAGAAGAACTTCAGAAACTGGCAGATGCATACAAAGCTCCAAACTAAAGCGTTATCTTCTAGTATTTCATTCATTTCTAATATTTTAAATGCACATGAACTGACGTGATTGTGTTGTTGTTTTCAGATGCGTTCTTACGTGCTTGGAGAGAAAATGTGGCAACAGTTTGGAGAAGCTCAGGTGTGCTCTCGGAGAGTATCTTCAGAACAGCATCCACACCTCAGATCTTCTGGAGAGGGCCGTGTCTTTCATCACCCTCAAAAGAGTTTTACTTTCCCATGACGGCTACTCCAAATACTCCCGTGACATCCTGCGTCTTTTTCCGGATCACACAGAAGATGTAGCAGCGTTATGCTCTGAAGAATGAACATCACATGAGCATCAAGAACAAAAAATCACACAAAAGACTCTTATGAGAAAGACTGAACATAAGAAGACTTAATATTCTTGAAAATCTCTCACTCTCATGCCTTTAACTTTGTATATGTAACTTTATGCCTTGATGTTTACATTTGAATTTCTTTCTTTCTTGAAAGAAGAATATTTTAATATTTTTGTTTTCACAAATGCTCAGTTTTTATGCATTATATGCATTATTCTTGGCAGTTACACTGCGATATATTTTAACAATTGTGTTTGTAAGTGAATTATACTTTATGCTGTTTTTTGTTTAGCATGAAAATATTTAAATCAAAACTCCTTTAATGGGAGTAAAAATGTTATTCTATTGTGATGCAATAATGACCTCAAGCCATATAATGGATAATGGCTTGAAAAGATAGAAAATAAAAGTATGTTTTTACTGCAATTTCCGTTCATTGTCTTATTTGATGTGTATTATGAAAATTTTTCCTGCTCTATAGCCAGTCAGATTGCTAAATACAAAATATACTAGCCTATGTGTTCAATTTGTTTAGCATCTTTAAAGGATGAGACAGAATGTAATCCTAATAAAAAGTTCTCACAACAACACATTTCTATACAGTCTTGAAATAATTTTTTGCTTTGTAAAAACTTTAAACAGAAATTTCGACTTAAATACACTCACAAAATAAATAAACACTGCAAAAATATCACTCAAGAACTATACCATAAATTTTGTTTCTTATGCTCAGTTTAAAAAAAGCTTTCATTTCAGGTTGTTCCAGTGAATACACATGTCCAAAAGCGATAACGCGACGACTTTGCCACCTGGAGATTGGCTCGTTTATAGACCTTATGAGGCTCTGCCCATTTTCAGTGCTGCGTTTTGTGCTCCGTGTGTATTTCTATGGTATTTCCGCAACTGAAGGTGAGGTGGTTCAAATTTATGAAAGAACCGCTAGTTTTAAAGGTCCCATCTTGTCAAAACTGAAATTTCCTGGCTTTTTTCATGATAACTGAGGTCTAGGGGCTATTTAACTAACATATAAGTTTCAAAACAGTCAGTCCACAGTAAAATGCACACAACCTGCATAAAGTAGCTGTGATTTTTCACAAACCGTTGTGACTTCCGTAAAACGTTGACGTCAGAACTACACAGTCACCGCCTTCAGTCACCACCCCGAGTACAGCCCACAGTCCCACTCTCCTTTTGCCAAACTCCCAGACAACATTGCGGAAACATGCGGAAACATGTCGAAAAAGTTAACTTTAACCACGAAACCAGATCGGCTGTAACGTTACACTCTCACTCAAAGGATGGAGGATCTGACAGGATTGTTACTATGAGGTGGATCACATCTAACGTGTAAAGTAAAGACAAACTCACCGTGTCTATCTAGTCATGATGAAGATGTATATA
>NW_015505780.1:105488-107816 GCF_001515645.1 Sinocyclocheilus grahami | reverse complement strand
TGTCGTCGGTTTTTTGTCTGGCAGTGGCAGCAGATATGCAATCAAATTTCTAATTTGAGGCTGTATTACGTCGATTCTGGCACCCAACATCACAACAAGATGATATTTTAAGCTCCTTATGTAGCCGAATCTGTGCTGGTTTGAATGGGCCGCCTCCAGTTTCTTCTTTGTTTTGCTGCCTCCAGCTAGCGCTGTGACGTCGCTGACCCTAGTTACCTGTGGTTGACCTGGCCGTGCGTCACTCAGAAAACAACAGGCCAACCAGAAGAGAGGCTCATGAATATTAATTAGACAGGCCAAAATCGACCTGTTCTCAGCAGAGCTCCTGAGAAAGGGGCTGTAAAAATATATTGAGATGGTTTTTGGTACTTATACCGCAAATATATATTCTCAAGGACATCAAAACCTCAAATAAAACTCCAGAAAGGTGTACAATATGGGACCTTTAAAACCTTCGCGGTCTACTGACATTTGACATCCGCTTTGAACATTACAGTTCTCATGATAACTTTCAAGTAAATCAAGTAAATGCACCTCACCAGCTAATTACTCTTCAACACTGAAGCTACAGAGATTTCTCTCTCTTCTGGTGCTGTTTGCACTAATGGGCTAATTAATTAGTGATACAGGTTAACGCGAGCCTTAAAAACCTTCAGTTTATAGAGTGAAATGTTGGGTGTGAGTATTGAAGAAATGATTGTGATTGAATGTGTGTCATGAGAGTGTGTATTTTTGAATTGAAGTTTGTGGGAAAAACATGGAAAACAAAGTGAGATGGGGATTTAAGATATAATGGCATTAATAATCACAGATGTCAGACGTTCAGTTGATTGTTTTATTTCGCAGCAGAAATACATTCACTGAACTGCTTTAGTCTTTTAATACTTCAATAACCTTCACAAATGATCACATGATCAATTCAAATGACAAATTCCAACATGACAGAAATTAGTCGTGAGAATATAAACCTTCACAGATGTATGCAGTACAGGAAAAGATTCACAGAACGTTGAGAACCAAGAAACGTTTACAAACCCTTAAAACAAGGTGAATCTGAATGTGATCTATTATAGACCAAAGAGAAAAGATCAAATATGAATCATAGAGTATGAATTCTTATCATCTCAGATGAAATCAAATATGGGCCCATTTTGAGCCACTTTATATAAACAGCACAGAATTAATAATGGCCATCACATTCATATCAAGAGATTAGAACATTTCACATAACATGCTGTGTAAATTCTCTCTCTTTATCAGCTTTTAGAACAAAGCTTCAATATCAAAGTAGTTCTCAGATTATAAATGGCCTTTGAAATAATAAAGAAAATGTGTGCTTTACATCACTCAAAGTTGTCTAATACAGACGTTAGTAAATGTTCCCATCTGGAACTCTTGACATGAAATCTTCATAGAAGATCAAATCATCAGAGCACTTAACAGTGCAAATATCTCTTCCAAACTGGAACTCATGAAACACTTTTTCTCAAAAAAAGAAACTAAAAGCATAAAAGTCCACTGAGTCTAGTGTAGACATTCAGTCTGAGTCTTTAAGTCTCTACCAAGGCCTCCAGATGGCGCTCTTGTTGACATTCATGTCTTTGCTGGAGGTCTTCTGGTCTGGCAGGACACTTTCCCTCCTGTTCTGCTCACATGATGTCTGCAGCTTCTGGAAGTGCTTCAGCAGACTTCTCTGGCTCTGTGTCTTCATCTCATCTTTGGACAGGAAGTGCACAATCTCACCGACACACAATTGTGGCGTTGCAGGAAGTTGAGCGTCAGGTGTCATGTCTGGATCTCTGTGCTGTAGATCTCTCTGTTCAGAGTGAGTCTGATTTGCACTGGCTGCAGCTCCTCTATTTATACTCCCAAATCTCCATATGAATGTGTGAGGCTTGAGCTTGTTGGAGTTTCTCACAGTTTGGAGCCAATGGAAGAGCTCAAACAGACAATGAGGGATGTGGGCCACCACATGCTCAATGATGTTCAGCTGCTTTCTAACAGCTCTTTAAACTGGCTGCTGTCACACACTCCTGGATCTGGTGGAGCCACAGAGACACACAGATTCAGACACATTTATATTCATCACTTTAAATCACTCACACAATAGAAGTGTGTCAGTTCTCACAGGACTAACTGGACTCCCAAAGATTCAATCATCTGTGCTGTGTGACGCACAGGACCATTTATAAGTGTTTTATAGCTGAACTGGAAAAAATAAAATAAAAAAAATAAAAAAGTAAGGTTGCATAAGATTCTATAACACTATACACACACACACACATATACATATATATATATATATATATATATATATATATACATATA
>NW_015505780.1:31399-102984 GCF_001515645.1 Sinocyclocheilus grahami | reverse complement strand
ATATATATATATATATATATATATATATATATACATATATACTGTATATATGGCAACAGACATGGATTAAAAGTGTTGATCCTTGCAAAATCACTTCCATTTAATATTATCTATGAAAAGTTACGAAAAATATTCATTAATAGAATATTATGCTATAAAAGTATTGCAGTATTGCATCAAAATAGTTTCCAAAATTGAAAAGGATTTTTTGTTTCATTTAAGTTCTCCTGTATTGCCAATATTTTACCATTTTGTGCAATTGTTAAATTTATGTGAATAGAAATTTTTGCATTTGTCAGTCAGTCTGGATGTTTCCCTCCAGATGGTTGGTGACGTCAGGTTGATCACTGAGTCTTCAGCGTCACTAAAGCTCCATTCAGGACTCTGATGCTTTTGTGCTCCATTGATGTGAACACAGAGAGTCAGTGTGGGAACCTCACATGAGATCAACTCACACTGGAGTCCTGGAGTCTCAGACAATGCAGACAATGACGTCTGAATTCCAGCGCTCTGAATTCCAACTCTAACTTTAAATGCAAATATATTCACATCTGTATACATGCACCTAGTGAAACACATTTTATGAAATTACACTTTTCATTTAAATTGCAAGAGCACTGTTTTCAATCAGGTCATGTGATTTCAGTAAAGGTAATGGCTTCGAAACATTTCGATATTTCAATGGTTCTCCCCTAAAGGGCGATCTCAGTGCATCCATGAACCAGCGTATGTTTTTTCTTTATGGTACCTGACCTTCAATCAGTTTTATAATGTAGACATTTTTAATTTGTATAATAAAAAAGGAAGATAAGTAGTTGATTGTCTCTTATCAGCCTGATTAGCTAAGCCTTCCATAACAAGTTACAAATTAATAAAATAAATCATATTATACAAACACATTTGATAATTTGCAGTTTGCATTTAGTAGTTTACATTTTCAAGGAAATATTTGCAATTGGTTTGTAAAAAGTGTGTTTTATGCATGTTTGGGATGAGTTTTCATTGCATTCATACTGTTTTGCCAGCACGTGGTGTTTCAAGGGTTTCAAAGCAATGAATCATTTTGCGAAGCAATTGTTTCAGTTGATTCTGTTCACTAAAATTTGAACTTAATAAAATGTATTAATCAGTTCATGAGTTCACTTCATCATCTCTTGTTGCCATGGTAATATGAATTCTGATCATAATTCTGAACATTACATTCATCAGATTTATGAAATTGTTTCCAATCTAAAAGCCATGCCATGGAGAAAGAAACCCTCACCAAACAGAAGACTGCAATGTAAAATGTAGTAAATAGCTTATTTTATTTTGGACAGAATCGTCCATTTGTATGGCTTGAGATCCTCATCATGAATAATCAGATTGTTGTTGAATCACAATATTTCTATAGAACAACATTTACTCCCATTAAAGGAGTTCTGGTTTAAATTTCTTCATGTTTAAATGAAAAGCAGCATAAAGTATCATTCACTTACAAACATATTCAAATATTTTGCAGTGTAACTGCCAAGAATAATGCATATAATGCATAAAACTAGCATTTGTGAATACAAAAATATTATAATATTCTTTTGAGAAAGAAATATAAATCCAAAGGAGCAAAAAAATAAAGATAAATGTTACATTTAAGGCATTATAGTTCAAGATTTTCAGAAAACCTTAAACTCTATGTGTTTATGTTCAGTCTTTTGTGTGATTTTTTCTTCTTGATGCTCATGTGATGTTCATTCTTCAGAGCATAACGCTGCTACATCTTCTGTGTGATCCGGAAAAAGACGCAGGATGTCACGGGAGTATTTGGAGTAGCCGTCATGGGAAAGTAAAACTCTTTTGAGGGTGATGAAAGACACGGCCCTCTCCAGAAGATCTGAGGTGTGGATGCCGTTCTGAAGATACTCTCCGAGAGCACACCTGAGCTTCTCCAAACTGTTGCCACATTTTCTCTCCAAGCACGTAAGAACGCATCTGAAAACAACAACACAATCACATCAGTTCATGTGCATTTAAAATATAAAAAATGAATGAAATACTAGAAGATAATGCTTTAGTTTGGAGCTTTGTATGCATCTGCCAGTTTCTGAAGTTCTTCTACCTTGCGTGTTGAACATGTTGAGTCTTGATGCTGCTCTGGAAAGACATGTCCATGTAGGTCACCATGACTGATGCTGATTCCTGTTGGTCCGAGTGTTGAAGCTGAAGCTCAGTTTTGACCGAAGGGTCTTCAGTGTGAAAGGTTCCTTACAGGAGCTGGTATCTCATGGATCTGTCATCTTCAGCTTCCATTTATACTCACATCGCTCTCCTCTCAGCCAATCAGAAGCCTGAGATGTTTGAACAATAGTGTGTTGATGAGTGAATCGGTGGGATGTTCTTCACTGCCATCTGCCAGTAAGGTCACTCATATTCATCTTTATGAATGTGGGGACGCAGGACATTTCAAGTTCCCACAAGATGGTCAACTCAAAATATGAAAGTCAGAGACAACTGTTAGATACAACATATATTAATATATTTTAAATAAAATTTATGAGTGATATGCATACATAAAATGTAAATGTGTATTTAAAAATTATTTGTATTTAAGAAGAAAAAGACAAATTTTCTAAAATGTACAACTGAAACAATCACAGTAATGCATTCTGATGGTCTATGATCTTAAGACCAACAATTGTGTGTCGGTGAGATTGTGCACTTCCTGTCCAAAGATGAGATGAAGACACAGAGCCAGAGAAGTCTGCTGAAGCACTTCCAGAAGCTGCAGACATCATGTGAGCAGAACAGGAGGGAAAGTGTCCTGCCAGACCAGAAGACCTCCAGCAAAGACATGAATGTCAACAAGAGCGCCATCTGGAGGCCTTGGTAGAGCCTTACAGCAACCAGCAGCACATACTGAAGTCTACACTAGACTCAGTGGACTATTATGCTTTCAGTTTCTAGTTTTGAGAAAAAGTGATTGAGTTCCAGTTTGGAAGAGATATTTGCACTGTTAAGTGCTCTGATGATTCAATCTTCTATGAAGATTACACTTCAAGTTCCAGATGGGAACATTTCCTGACGTCTATATTAGACAACATTTACTTTTATATTCTTCATGTGATGTGAAGGAAACTCTTTCTTTATTACTTTAAAGGACATTTATAATCTGATAACAGACTCAAGCTTTGTTCTAAGAGCTGATAAAGACTGTTTACACAGCAAATGTTATATGAAATGTTATAATTTCTTGATATTAATTGATGGCCATAAATCTTGCTTCATTATTAATTCTGTGCTGTTTGTATGAAGTAGCTCAGATTGGGCTCATATTTGATTTCCTCTGATCATCATACAGAGGCGTCATGATTCATATTTGATCTTTTTCTTTGATGGGAACGTATACTGACCTCTATATTAGAAAACATTGAATTTTCTTCATTCTTCATGTGATATGAAGGGAAAACTTTCTTTACTTTTATTATTGTTCTGTTTCAGCACTGTCAGACTAAATTATTTTATCTAATAGCTTTCTCTGAAAGTTTCCTATGCTGGATATTTATACAATAATTTGACCACATACAATATATAAACAAAGTATGATTTTCCTGCTTTTGAGAAATTCTTTAATGTATTGTTAAATACTCGTTTTCATCTTCAGTGAAGACTTTCTACGAATGAACCTGTGATTGATTGATTTATTAAATCTGGATTTGTTTGATTAACATCTTTAATCTGAACTTGCTTTTATATAAGCAAGTTTTACTGTTTTTATGTTACATCTCAGAAATATTTTTCATTCTTTGAAAAGTTCTGTGATTGTTAAAGTTCTGTCATGTTTGATATTGTACTTTTGATGTTTTACAGTTACTATGTGACTCTTCTGAAAAGCAGTGAGTTCTAAATGATCATTATTCTCATTGCGAGAAATGTGTTTAATCATAAACAATGCTTAAGTTTTGTGTTGAATATGTTGATATGTCTTTTGAAAAGACTGTTATGATGTTCAAACTCTGCTCTATTGAGAGCACAAATGTATTTTGGAGATTCTCCAAGCACATGTTTTGATATATTATCACTGAATGATGCTATTTCCTCAATGACAAAACAATTATTTGTGAAAATAAAATAATTTGACCTTATTTCTGTCTCTGCATTTGGCATTTTGTCTTTATATGCAGACAAAAACGTACATAATCTAACTTAAAGTACTTTGTAACTTTTGCATAAACTACACCTTACTGGCGGAAAAACATTGTTTTGGTCATTATGTGAGTTGTGCTTCGGCTGCGCAGATGAATCTGATATCTTCAGCCGCGCACTGTGCTCGTGTTTACAGAGGATCACATGATCAGTGAATCTCATTAATGACATCAAAACTCTCCCAATAACGAAAGACTGATATCCCAGAAAAATGTCTTATGAGCAGGTAAGCAGCTGTTGTTCTGACTGGAAAACAATCGTTTTAAAATAGCGTACATTACAAAAGTTTGGCAGTGCTGAATGTGATGCTATTCAAATTATGTTGATTGGTGTTTTATTACAGGTTCTTTCTCTTTTCCCTTTTTGCTCGCAAACTCTTCCATTCGAGGTTCATTTGTTGTGACTTCAATCTACTTCAACTGCATATTGTAATGTAGTCAGGCCTTCTTTCATTTATTTACGGATATGACATAAACATGCACGGACGAATGATGAAAGAATGCAGTTTCCCGGGAAATCGATCCCAACAGCTTTAAAATATAAATGTGATTATACAGGCTTAACATAGTGATTTAGGGTAAAGCAAAAACAAGGTTTGCAAGATCGTTTCATGATGTTTTAGCTCATTAACATTTTTTTCATTTTGAACAAAAAAGTTATAGCTTTAAAATATATAACAAACAACAAAACATTAATAATAATAATAATAATAATAAATATAAATGTGATTATACAGGCTTAACATAGTGATTTAGGGTAAAGCAAAAACAAGGTTTGCAAGATCGTTTCATGATGTTTTAGCTCATTAAAAAAAATTTCATTTTGAACAAAAAAGTTATAGCTTTAAAATATATAACAAACAACAAAACATTAATAATAATAATAATAATAATAATAATAATTATTATTATTATTATTATAGAAAGTAAATTCTTCTAACATCTGAATGAAATATTGTTTGTAATTGTTTTGTACGGTGACCGAGAAGTGCAAAACAAATCCCAATTCTGAAAACAAAATAACAAATTACAAACGCAAATGCAAGTCTAAAAAACAAAATAACAATTCAGAAAGCACAACAACAATTCAGAAAACATTATAACAAGTCAGAAAACACAAGGACAAATCAGACAAACCGGAAGAGGTAGGTATAGTTTGAGACAGCGCCATTGGTTTGGGATTACTCACCGCTGACTGGACGAGACATCTGTCAATCAACCTATACAGGGAAGAACCAGCCGAAGAACAGCAGAGTCGTGGTAGAAAGTTCAGAGATGGTATTAAAGTAGCTCAGTTTAAATTTATTGTATGAATTGCCCTTACTATGGAATAAAAAATACGTGGTGTCTATTTACATTTAGTTAAAAGTGGCTATAAAATATCAGCGTTTGTAATTTGTTATTTTGTTTTCAGAATTGTGATTTTGTTTTGCACTTCACGGCCACCGTAGTTTTGTAATTCTTACAATAAATACTTGACTGTGTTTGGTCAATAGCGCCATTCAGCAGTTTGATATTTCCTAAAGCTGCGTCCCATTTCAAATTGTCCCTACGCAGTGATCACTGCTGCCTACCTAGTGAGGGTTATATAAAGTTAATTTCACTTGAAAAAATTTGTTTATTTTGGACACAATGAAATACAGACGAAACTTGAGTTTGGAGCGTGATTGCATAATATACTTAAAATGTTTTATAAAGTTAAAAATGACCACTTTCATTTATATACATGTGTATATGTTATCCATGTGTATTTCTTTTTTTTTTAATTATCATAAATATTAATTCACATACTATACGCCATAAATTGTGAGTGATTTAAATGTCTGTTGCAATGTTTGATATGAAAACAAACGTGATTTGGTTATATTGGATGTAAAAAATGTAACCCATAATCATGATATTTGCATTTTAACTGTTGGATTTATTGTAGTGAAAATGACCTCGGGGACTTAACAAATATTATGGAAATATTGTTTTGAATCAGTATTTCCTGCCCATGTATTTATATATTTGGTGAGAGGCCGGCAGGTTTTATCTTGCACTTAAATTATATATTTGTACATTCATATATAAATAAGTAGATTTCTCATGAAGATTAGATCATTGTTCTCATCAAATTTGGCTGTAGGTCTACTAAAGTTAAAGCATCGGTGAGAGGCACGTGTATAATGTAGTGTAAATCTGGTGAATGAATAAAGTGAGATACAGACTCACAAAAATATAACTTTATACTGTTTCAACTACATACATTGATATTATAAGTCCAAAATGAAGAGAACTGAATCAACAGTTTTATTTTAAGAATTAGTCTTCAGATTCATGTACAAATGTATGTTTATTTCAACAAATCTTCAGCACCAGAGGCGTGAGAAAGCTTGTAGGGAGTCTGTCCTGCATTAAGGCTCATTATCATGTGGACAGACACACTTCTATTGTTGTGTGTGTGGGAAACTCTGGAGAACAGAGCTCATTAGCATCCTAAACCCCAACACAAGCTCAAGATTTGACAAACACACAAGGGAGTCGACACACTTCTGGATATTTACATGAGCTTGACGAGCTGCTTTTATGATGTCACTGATGATGTCATCAGCAGCCTGAACAGAATTCCTGCACTATCACCGTTTATTTTCCTTTATGCATCCTGAGCTTTTAAAATGACTAAACTTTTGCATCAGGCGCTTAAGACACTTGTCATCTAAACAAACAATGAGCACAAATGTAATTCAAATTTTATTTGCTGCTAAAAAATAAAAACAAAAAGTGATGTTTCACATATTCAATAACATAAAGATGATTCTGATGATTCGATCTTCTATGAAGTCTTCACTTCAAGTTCCAGATGGGAACATTTACTGATGTCTGTATTAGACAACATTGACTTTAAGATACATCTGCATGTGATGTGAAGGAAATCCCCTGATGATTCAGTCTTCTATGAAGACTTATTTTTTCTCTTTTTGAGAAAATGTCCTTTAACTATGTTTAGTTAAAATATAGCTTGCATTGCAAAATACCATAATGGCACATTATTTTCTCCAGGTCCTTAGACGTATTAGTCTAAACGTGCATTAATGCATTTTTCATATCCTTTGGGTATAATTTTCATCTTTGAGGTGAGGCATTATGTGACTGTAAAGTCAAATCAGCTTTATTTTTGTTTAATTTTGAAATACCTTTATTTGCAAATGGCAAAAGGCATTTATTGATCTTTTTGATCATATTTATTGTTTGGAAAAATTATACCTGTATCAGTATATCACTCTCCTCTATGAGGATTTTCTACAAATTAAATTAAATTTTTCTAATTCTGAAAAGAAATGTGAAATCCGTCCATGAGGGTTAATGTAAACCTCTTACCTGCATTGATTAAGTATAGAGATCTTATCTATATATGCACACTCTATATACTGCTGTATATGTTACTGTATTTACATTGTTGTAAATCTGCTGATATTATGTGTTTTGGACACATTTATTGACATTTTTGATGTGATCAATGTCCTCCAGAGGGCGTTTCTCTGCTTAGAGCTTCAGTTTAATGAAGCAGCATGTATTGAAACAAATGCTTTCAACAGTGAAAGTAATGTGTATGAGAAATATTTTCCATACATAAGAAAAATAAACAAAGCTCAACTCTACTACTGTACGTGGTTTCATTTATTTTAGCATCAGTGTATAAAATCATGTTTAGAGGTAGAAACTAAAATGCCTCAATGTGTTTAAACACTGAGTGTGACGTAAGTGTTCAAATACTGTTAGTAGCTACTGAATGTTTGATAAATCCTGAAACAAACAGCCCTTATTTACATATTTAAGCTTTACTTAAAGTACATAGTGAATGTGATGTTCAGTAGACAGACATCTATTGTGTAATTGAACTGGGTGAATGAATAGAGTGTGAGAAATAAACCCTCAGAGACAATAGAGCTCAACTAGGGTGTGGATTACTTGAGGATTATTGTGATGTTTTTATCAGCTGTTTGGACTCTCATTATGACGGCACCCATTCACTGCAGAGGATCCTTTGGTGAACAAGTGATGCAATGCTACATTTCTACAAGTGTTCCCATGAAGATACAAACTCATTTACATCTTGGATGGCCTGAGGGTGAGTACATTTTCAGCTAAAACAATTATGTTTTCAGAAATATTACAAAAGGGGCTATTTTAACTCTTTACTCATTAAAAACAACTCAAGAACACAGTCATGAGCAGCTTGATAAACAAACCCCAGGAATAATTAATGCTTGTTGATAACTGAATCATTCATGAATAATGAAAACATTCTGAAGTACTATAAATGAATAGACAAAATCACAGATCTTTTTTTTTTGGGATTGTTTTATTTCGCCACAGACTGATTGAAATACATTCAATGGCCTTTGTGTTTCATAATTTAAAACGAATTCCTTCACAGAAGGAAACAACATTTCACTTACACAGTGAAAAGGTTTTCAGAATGGTTCAAGAAATAAATACCCTTATAAAAGGCATCAGAAGCACAGTACATGGTACTGACAGAAAGATGAGGTATAACCTCTTGAAAATAAATCCATGATCCTTTCAGATCTGCATATTATTTCATCAGAAACACAAATACGAGCCCAGCTGGGTTTCAAATAAATCTCAATAAGATAGAAAACAATCATAAATATTAATTCCAAATGTTGGACACTGATCAACTCTTGGCCAAATTTATAAAACATGAGTAACATGTTGTTCAGATTAGATCATTTTGATAATCTTTCAAATTTGAACGAAATAAAAAGACTTATTATAAGCCCAAATTAAGGCACCCTAATACAGGACAGTGACATAATGATACAGGTATCATTTCATCATCATAAAAAAACTAATATGATCAAAAAGATCAATAAATGACTTTCGCCAGTTGCAAAAAATGAAAAGTGTTTCAACATGAAACAAAAATAAAGCTGATTTGACTTTACAGTCACATAATGCATCACCACAAATGTGAAAATTATACCCAAAGGACATGAAAAATGCATTTTAATGCACTTTTAGACTAAGAAGTCCAATTAAACCTGCAGAGGCACAGTGTGCCATGATGGTATTTGAACTAAAAATAGTTAAATGAAATTTTCTCAAAAAGAGAAAAATCTTCATAGAAGATCGAATCATCAGAATCATCTTCCAAACTGGAACTCATGAATAACTTTTTCTCAAAAAGAGAAACTAATGGTCCACTAAATCTAGTGTAGACGTTCAGTCTGAGTCGTTAAGGCTCTACCAAGGCCTCCAGATGGCGCTCTTGTTGACATTCATGTCTTTGCTGGAGGTCTTCTGGTCTGGCAGGACACTTTCCCTCCTGTTCTGCTCACATGATGTCTGCAGCTTCTGGAAGTGCTTCAGCAGACTTCTCTGGCTCTGTGTCTTCATCTCATCTTTGGACAGGAAGTGCACAATCTCACCGACACACAATTGTGGCGTTGCAGGAAGTTGAGCGTCATCTCCAGGATATCTGCTTCCTCCAGCTTGGAATCAGGCTGCTGCTTGAGGAACTCTGGAGCCAGAAGACACTTGAGCTGCTTGATGCTGCTGTTGATATGATCTCTGCGCATCTTGCACCATCGACTTTATCATCTGCAAGTGAAGACAGAAAAGCATCAGAAAAGTGGCCTTTGAATAAACCAGTGATTGAGAAGAGCCGTGAAAGCTGCTGCAGTAATGCTGCTGTAAGTAGGATGTGAATGTACCTTGTTGTTGAGAGGGAGAAGCTCCTTTGAGATGATTGTAGGTGTCATGTCTGGATCTCTGTGCTGTAGATCTCTCTGTTCAGAGTGAGTCTGATTTGCACTGGCTGCAGCTCCTCTATTTATACTCCCAAATCTCCATATGAATGTGTGAGGCTTGAGCTTGTTGGAGTTTCTCACAGTTTGGAGCCAATGGAAGAGCTCAAACAGACAATGAGGGATGTGGGCCGCCACATGCTCAATGATCCTCCATCAGGGGCTCAAAGGAGCAGGTGGAGGGAGACTCTGGGAAAGTGCTGAGAGCTCATCTTCACATCAATGTCACTGAAGCAGCACACGCTCATCATTACTAGAAACACGTGTGGAGAAGCTTTTGCAGAGCATCAGACAGCTCTAAAAATTAATTACTTAAAATTTGTCAAATATTATTAAAAATATACATTTATTTATTTATTTGTGAATGAATGAATGAATATGGTTACCTGGTTTTAGTTGGCCATATGTGTGTTGCACTTACACTGACAATAAACAGTCCTCTGAATATGTGTGCAGTGCCATAAAATCTATTTTTCTAGATGTTTACAGATGATTGCATTTGTATGTAAAGCTTTAGAGTTGTGCGTTGGAATTCAGACGTCATTGTCTCCATTGTCTGAGACTCCAGGACTCCAGATGTGTGTGTGTGTTTGTGCTGGTCAGTGTGAGTTGATCTCATGTGAGGTTCCCACACTGACTCTCTGTGTTCACATCAATGGAGCACAAAAGCATCAGAGTCCTGAATGGAGCTTTAGTGACGCTGAAGACTCAGTGATCAACCTGACGTCACCAACCATCTGGAGGGAAACCTCCTGATGCACAGCGACATGTCCTGACTTGATGCAGGAGTCAGTGAGCTATCAAACACTTTCTGATCAGAATTATTATACAATGAGAATATGCAAAAATATGTAATTTTTTCTGCATATTACATTTATGACATATGCAAAACATCACTTTTTAGTTGATTTTTTCAGTAAATAAGATTTTAGTAACATTTATGAGTCATGTTTGTATTTAAATTATAAAAAAGTGTATTGAGCGCCTGATGCAAAAGTTTAGTCATTTTAAAAGCTCAGGATGCATAAAGGAAAATAAACGGTGATAGTGCAGGAATTCTGTTCAGGCTGCTGATGACATCATCAGTGACATCATAAAAGCAGCTCGTCAAGCTCATGTAAATATCCAGAAGTGTGTCGACTCCCTTGTGTGTTTGTCAAATCTTGAGCTTGTGTTGGGGTTTAGGATGCTAATGAGCTCTGTTCTCCAGAGTTTCCCACACACACAACAATAGAAGTGTGTCTGTTCACATGATAATGAGCCTTAATGCAGGACAGACTCCCTACAAGCTTTCTCACGCCTCTGGTGCTGAAGATTTGTTGAAATAAACATACATTCTGACACGAATCTGAAGACTAATTTCTTAAAATAAAAAAATATGATTCAGTTCTTTTCGGACTTATACAATCAGTGTACGAAGTTGAAATAGTATAAAGTTAAAGTCCAATCCATTGATGTTGACCTCAGACCTCTGGACTCTTAGTTGAGTTCTATTGTCTCTGAGGGTCTTTGAGTGAGTTCTGTTTCTCACGCTCTGTTCGTTCACTAAATTCAATTACACAGCAATAGACGTGTGTCCTACTGAAACCCACAGCAGACACACGTCTCAAAATGATTACTGTCTTAAACTGATCAGTTGCTTCTCTAACACAAGTAATATGACAACGTGATTTAAATAGTTGACCATCCTTTCTGTCTCTTTATATTTTGAAGATAAATGAATCCATATTTACTAAGAATAAAACTGCAATTAAAATATCTGGTCATTTATGGTTTCCTTTGATAAAACAATTTAGATTATTCATATTTGAGCAATGAGAAAAATATATTTTTGTCACTTCAAGTAGTTTACTGTAGTAAAATATTATTTTTTTATATATATTTCAGGACTTAATTGGCATAATTTCCCAGTGGGATCTAATTTAAAAATCAAATAATGACAGTATCTGACCTCTTCTAAAGTTTAGAAACTCTTTTAAATGAGAATTTCCACAAAAAGAAAATCTGTGCAAGAGAGTATAATCAGAAAAGTTTACTGAAAACAAAAGGTCCAAGATTTTCTCTCCTTTTTTTTAAATTCTTGCTGTACATACAGTTATTCCATTAAGAGCTTTTTTGTGTCAATCAAGTTTTGTTTTGACAAAATATTTTAATTTTGTTTGTGTAAGAATGATTAAGAAATACTAGAAATGTATGACTAGAAAATGACTAGAAAATACTAGAAAAATGTTATTGCCCAAATATTAATAATATAAACAGTTTTAATTGTACAAAATATTCTTTTCTCACCATGATCATGTTTAAAATATTATATTTTATGACAAAAATGCAACAGCAGAAAGTCCATTTGACCTTGTGTTTTTATTATTTTGTCGGTTTTGTGATGACATGATTTCATCATGAAAGCAAATAAATTGGTGATAAAATATCACAACATTTGCCTGAAAAGATCTCCAAAAAACATTAAACACATATTGGAATTCACATCAAATAAATATTATTAAACTTTACCAAAATCATGTGACAAATGATTTACCACAAATCATTATTAACATTCCTCCACATGAGGGGTAAAAGTGAAGCATAACAGAAAGAGTTAGTGCTTAATATCAAGGTAATTAACAGTTAAAATAGTTAAAATATTCCATTAAATGAAAATATGATGACATGAACATCTACAGGTGTCACACTCAACAGAAGTGAGTTATTTGCATTGCACAGCAGAAAAAACACTGAACCACATTTAGATGTGATTCTATGATATGATTAAATGTCCTATGAGGACAACAGAGTGTTTATCATAATGACAAGATATTCAAAACCAGTTCCCAATGTGGGATATTTATACTTTACATAGCAAAGATTTACCATTGTGTAATAAAAATGTAATTTGCCTTCACTGAAGGTGTATACAAATGTATTCAACAATACACAATACATATCTATATATGTGAGCTCATGTTCACATCAATGTCACTGAAGCAGCACACGCTCATCATTACTAGAAACACATGGAGTCACTGTGCACATATATGTATATGCATACATGTACATATATATATATATATATATATATATATATATGCGTGTGTGTCAAAGGATGAATTGATTTATTTTAGAAAATGTTCCATGCATAACTTATCCCTTACATTATTGACTGGATTTGAGTGCAAAGCATCAGAGTCCTGAATGGAGCTTTAGTGACGCTGAAGACTCAGTGATCAACCTGACGTCACCAACCATCTGGAGGGAAACCTCCCGACTGGCTGAAAAAAAGAAAATCAGTTAATTTTACATTTTAAATTTCATGCCATTGCATAAACCCCAAAAGTTTTAAAGAAATGGTTGCGTTACTAATGGTAGATGTATGTCTATATTTAAGTTGCGATTACCGGTTATTTTCCAGTATTTCAAACTACTTTCCATCATTTTGACAGAAAGATTCCAACAGAAAATGCTAATAGCATTTAGAAAAATAAGTTTTAACACCAGGAATATTTTAACACCGGGAATATTTTAAAATGCAGTTGGCTTGTTTGGAAAAAGTGGATATAAATTCGCTTGTGTAAATGCATGTATGCCTTAAACACTATTAAATAAATACATTTCTCTTACTGTAGGACATGTTATCTGTGTCCATATAATTGTAATCAGTAGGTAAAATAGTGGTTTGGTCAACCGTTGTCCTTTACAGCTAATTCAGGCACACTAATAACCTAAAAAGCTCATGCACCAGCATTTGGATTCTGCTCAAATTATTAAACTTTTAAGAAGTTGGTTTTCTAAGCTTGTTTAGTAGATTTGTTTTTCTGAATCTGCCCACATTCAAGTAACAAAATTATAGGAAGACATAGATGCAATTAATTCATTTATTTTATAGAAACAAGCTAGAGCATTATACAAATGATTAAAAAATCATCACACAAATAAACAAATGATACACTGTATCTTTAAAAATGAAATAAAGTTCTGTTTTTGCATGTCCTCAAAAAGAGAGCATGGTCAAATGGTTTCAAAAACAATCAGTAAATGTCTCTTTAAGAGATAAATACAGCAGAATCTTACATCTAAATGCACAAAATGCATCCTCGGCCTTCATTACAATCGATGCACAGCTTCTTTTATGAGCCCTGTGAGCTGATATTCTTGTCTTTACAAACTGTGCAATGACATGATCAGTAGAGGGGGGAAAAAAGTCCAGAGAGAACAAGCAAAGTGCTATTTTCCTCTGAGGTAGATGTACGAACACATGAGATTGCTTGTCAAGTGCTTGTCTTGTTGACCCTTTTCATGTGCAGGTCGTTCACTTTAAAACAATGGCGTCACGTCCTGATCTGGAGTGGGAGAAAGACGCAGAATTTCACGAGAACACCTGGAGTAGCCGCTGGGGAAGATTAAGGCCTTCTTTGAGCTGAAGAAGGACATGGTCTTCTCCAAAATGTCGGATGTGGGAGTACCGTGCTGGAGGTGGTCTTCAAAAGAAGATTTCAATTTCTCCACTTTGCTGAAACATTTTCTCTCCAAGCTGTAGAGTTTACACCTGCAATTCAGAAGAGAACATCTTTAGTGTTATTATGAGTGTGTATAAATAATATCAAATTAATGAAGCAGTAAAATTAGACTATTGCAGGTATTTCAATGCCTTTCTTACCTAGCATAGTGAACGTTGTCTTGAGGGGTGATGCCCATGTAGGAAGGCATGTTTGGTGCTGATGTTGAGTTTCGGCGGTCAAGAGTTGAAATATCTGACACAAGACCCTCAATCTAGTCCACTTTTATACCAAAACATATCCACAGCCAGCCAGTCAGAGGAAAATGGAACAATAGGCTTGTCATAATTGTCATTGGCCTGTGGGCTTTTAATTGAGCTCTTTAGTGGACAGGTGGGATTTTCTTCAATAGTACCATCTGGAGGGTCAGCCGTGGGAGAATAATTGAGGGCATGAGGACTCCGGATTTCGCTGTTCTCACAGTTTGATTATCAATGGGGATTTATGGAAATATTTACTGTATGTGTATGATTCAGTCGCAAACTGAATTTATAGTTGGGTGTAAAGTGTTTTATACAAATTCATATTTTCATTTTTAATCCATGTTGACTTAACATTGCCAGTGTTAAAAAAACAATAATAATATCAGTTTAAATTTGTAATAGATTTCATTTTTTAGTTATAGCTTCTCAAGACATTTCACAGAGAAAAATTGAAAAAAATAGATATTTTAAAAAAATATAAGTGATACATCACTAAAAAGGTATTTTTTAAAGATTTCTTTTTAAAAATTACATTCAATATGTAGCATTGGGGATTTATGGAAAATATTTGCTGTATTCTTATATTTCAATCAGACACGCAGTTGATTTAATGAGTTTAAATGAATGTTATGTGTATTTTTTTTTGTGGATTATTTTGTTTTTTAAAATCAATATTCACTTGCACTCAATAAAAAAATACAGTGGTAATATTTGTAGATTAAGATTTTTTTGTAACTATTAAGAAATAGTGTTTTTAAGAGGTCACTTATGTGCTTTACAGAATCAAATCAAAACACAAAAATATATAAAAATGTATAACTGAAATGCTCACAACACATTAAGTAAATAAATCAACAAAATTTGAATAGCATCCTTTAAGCTTCCCTCCAGAAACCCAGTTAGTCCAGCCCTGTGGGAACCGACACACTTCTATTGTGAGTGATTTAATGTGATGAATACAGAAGTGTGGGAAACCGTGTGTTTCTGTGGCTCCACCAGATCCAGGAGCTCTGGGGCGTGTGATCGGGGTCCACATTGTGCCATGAACCAGCTGTGTGTGTGTGCGCGTGTGAAACACAAACCACAGAACTCATAGAACAGCTGCTTCACCAGAATATCCTGTTACACTGACCTAAAATACTGTGTTTCTTTTTAACTGATTATAAACTGCAGCCACATGTGCTGATATTATTCACAAACAATTAAACTCCAGGAGAAACATGTGTTTGTATAAATGCACACATAAAAGAATGTATGCATTTAAATTCTTTTAAAAATCTCATTGCTTTGCACATTTTTATGATAAATACTCATGTGTTGTTTTTCTGAAGGCATGCAGTGTTATTTTAGAGGAAATGAAATCCCAGTATGGCACGTGTTTGGTTATGACATTGCTTCAGTGACATTGATGTGAAGATGAGCTCTCCGCACTTTCCCAGAGTCACCCTCCACCTGCTCCTTTGAGCCCCTGATGGAGGATCATTGAGCATGTGGCGGCCCACATCCCTCATTGTCTGTTTGAGCTCTTCCATTGGCTCCAAACTGTGAGAAACTCCAACAAGCTCAAGCCTCACACATTCATATGGAGATTTGGGAGTATAAATAGAGGAGCTGCAGCCAGTGCAAATCAGACTCACTCTGAACAGAGAGATCTACAGCACAGAGATCCAGACATGACACCTACAATCATCTCAAAGGAGCTTCTCCCTCTCAACAACAAGGTACATTCACATCCTACTTACAGCAGCATTACTGCAGCAGCTGTCACGGCTCTTCTCAATCACTGGTTTATTCAAAGGCCACTTTCCTGATGCTTTTCTGTCTTCATTTGCAGATGATAAAGTCGATGGTGCAAGATGCGCAGAGATTGTATCAACAGCAGCATCGAGCAGCTCAAGTGTCTTCTGGCTCCAGAGTTCCTCAAGCAGCAGCCTGATTCCAAGCTGGAGGAAGCAGATATCCTGGAGATGACGCTCAACTTCCTGCAACGCCACAATTGTGTGTCGGTGAGATTGTGCACTTCCTGTCCAAAGATGAGATGAAGACACAGAGCCAGAGAAGTCTGCTGAAGCACTTCCAGAAGCTGCAGACATCATGTGAGCAGAACAGGAGGGAAAGTGTCCTGCCAGACCAGAAGACCTCCAGCAAAGACATGAATGTCAACAAGAGCGCCATCTGGAGGCCTTGGTAGAGCCTTAAAGACTCACACTGAACGTCTACACTTGACTCGGTGGACTATTATTTTTAAGTTTTCTTTTTTGAGGAAAAGTGTTTATTAAATTCTAATTCTGAATTTTTTTATGTAAAGTATTTTATGATACAGTGATAACTCTGCATCACTTTACTTTGCATTAGATGTTATGCATTTGGATGTATAATGTGCAAGGTATTTATTCAGCTGTTTGAATACTTCCAACTTCATGTGATTCAACATGTGTTTAAAAACATTTCTGTTATAGAAATAATTACATTTCCCATCTATTTTGATGGACTGTCTATTACTTATTTCAAGTAATATCAATTTGTGCTTCACAATGAAGCTAGATTTCATTTTAACCTCATAATGAGCCTTTGAGTAAATTGTTATTTCTCATTGTTTGAGCATATTTGGACAAATCTTGTCAGTTTATAAACAGTTACTTTTGGAACAAGTTTGTTTAATGTACCCTTTCCTTTCATAAAGGCATGTATTGTGATGAAAACTAAATTTTCAAGGACTCACTTGTATTGTATCAATATGCGTGTGTATTTGACATTGCATGTGTAATGTGCAAAACATCTGTTTTCTCATTAGAGATCTAATAAATCAAATTGCTTTTCAATCCACTTTTGCTTTTCACTGGTATTCACATTTATGAGCACAACATTTTTAATGCAAGGAATGTTTAATAAGTGATATTAGCTACAACATGTTAAAACAAGTTGGATTAAATAACAAAAACACACCTTTACAAAAGGCATCGATTAGATTTGAGACTAAAACTCAAATGACAGGATTTTCTGATGATGTTATGCTTGCCATACACCAGGGGTGTCAAACTCAGTTCCTGGAGGGCCAGAGCCTGGCAGAGTTTTGTTCCGACACACATACCATGTAGTTTTCAAATAAGCCTGAAGGACTTGATTAGTTGGTGTTTAATTAGTGTTGAATCTAAACTCTGCAGGGCTCCGGCCCGCCAGGAATTGAGTTTGCACCCCTGCCATACACTTTAGACAGTTCTCGAACTCGTTGGTTCCTCGCGTACCACCGCTCTGCACATTGCCATGATTCCAGTTTGAAGGGAGCATCTATGTTCCAATCAAAGGGCATTAAAGTGTATGAGACGTGAATTTAAGCTGTATTTATTTACAGAGGTATATTATGTCACACTTCACACATCTCTAGTAAGTTTCATCTGTGTGTAGACGCTGCAGGCCGTGGCATAGCGCAAATCTGTGAATGAATGCTACGAAGTGAATGGATTTCCAGGGAGTAGGGAGCAAAGAACACTGTATAGGGACCATGTCAATCGGGACACAGTTCATGCATGGAGCTCTGATCTGAATCAGGTGTGTTAAATAAGAGACATGCAAAATATGCAGAGCGGTGGTACCTGAGGACTGGAATTAACTAGATTAAATCCAAAAGAGCATGCAAATGTTACATTAAAGTGAAGTGAATATGCCTAAACAAACGTTTTGTCAAGCAAATAGTCTCTAAATGAGTTCTTCCACGGTATCCATGATGGCACTCTTGGCGATGATCTTTTGTTTTGTTTTTAACGACACTTTTTTTTTACTAATGTTCAAAAATCAAGAATAGTACACATAGAATAATATACGGTGGCCGTGAAGTGCAAAGCAAATCACAATTCTGAAAACAAAATAACAAATTACAAACGCAAATGCAAGTCTAAAAAACAAAATAACAAGTCAGAAAACACAACGACAAATCCGACAAACCGGAAGAGGTAGGTATAGTTTGAGACAGCGCCATTGGTTTGGGATTACTCACCGCTGACTGGACGAGACATCCGTCAATCAACCTATACAGGAAGAACCAGCCGAAGAACAGCAGAGTCGTGGTAGAAAGTTCGGAGATGGTATTAAAGTAGCTCAGTTTAAATGTATTGTATGAATTGCCCTTACTCTGGAATAAAAAATACGGAGTGTCTATTTTCAGAATTGTGATTTGCGTTGCACTTCACGGCCACCATAATAATACAACCATTAACATAAAAATGATAAACAATAATAACAAAAAATAAAGTAGAAAAAAAAAAATATTACATGTGCACAAAAGTTTGGGGGTCAGTAATATTTTGTAATTTTTTTAAGTCTCATGCTCACCAAGGCTGCACTTATTTGAGCAAAAAAAAAAAACAGTAAAAGCAGCAATATTGTGAAATATAACAATTAAAAATAACTATTTTCTATTTTAATATATTTTAAAATGTAATTTAAAATGCATCTGTGATCAAAGCTGAATTTTCAGCATCATTACTCCAGTCTTCAGGGTCACATGATCCTTCAGAAATCATACTAATATCATTTGCTGTTCAAGAAGCATTTATTATTATTGCTGCTTCATATTTGTGTGGACACGTCATGCATTTTTCAGAATTAATTTTATATATAGTAACAATGTTATGTAATGTATGTTATAATGTGGCAATGGTTTCTATAGATCTACTTACGCTTCTGATGCTTTTGGGAAACGCAGCCCTGTTTGAACAAGCACTGTGAGCCATGCGTCAGCAGCGAACGCCATCTGTGATTGACTGCTTCTGTCGTTCAGCATTTGCGTGTGTTCCGATAAGCAGGAGAAATGGTTCAATCCTAAACAATTATTCGCTAATATAGTCTATTTTTCCACTTAGAAGCTTATTTTATGCACTGCATGTCTTGATAAATAAATAAAATTAATGGTTAAAAAAATGCACTTTAGAATCGATATTTTTATGTGAGGATCGATCCTTTCGATACGACATCAGTATCGAAAGTATCGATTCTTAAGGATCGATCCGCCCATCCCTACGCAGGCTTTAAAGTCGAGACGAGCTTGCTTCCTCTCCCGCTGTGAGAAAACACTGGCACGGGCCACTGAAAGTGTGCCTGACTCCTGCGAGCATGTCCAGTAGTGCTGACAAGACCAACAAGTCGGTGTGAAGCAATAAAACGACACGCTTCAGACAGAGAGTCTTGATCCTTGAGGTGTTGTTGCACCAGTGAAAACAGACTTTCCCAGTCTCAGGTTCCAGTTTATTGCATTGAAGGGCCTTTAAAGAAATGCTGATTTTTGGATGTGATTTTAACAATGTAATCTGCACATGCATGGATTAATTTAATGTAAACATTTAATTTGATCAGAAAACGTTTATGAAGTTGAAACTTTTAATTCAGATGCCACTATTTAATTAGACTTAAAGAGAATGTGGTCTTCCTGATAGAAATCAGTGAAATATGATAAAATACTACATCAAAACATTTATTAGTAACAGACATTATTATTATTGTTGTTGCTAAATAATGTACAGTGATGTGGGAAATAGTATATTCCTGAGATAATATAAAAATATCTTCATTTTTTGCAACTTGTTAGTTTCACTAAAAATGAAATATTATGAATATTTACAAAAATATTCAAATTATTAAGAGATTTTGGTACTTTTAAAAAGGTTTTTAACCAAAGTAAATCCAGATTTTGTCTTAATGTTTTTAGAAAGGTTATTTAGTTTTACATTTGAATAACTAAACCTGGCTCTCGCCTGAATATAGCCATGAGGCTGACATGGCATTAAAAATAATAAAGAAAGAAAATATATTTCATTCCCAGCACTGGATTGTGTTAGTCAAAATAATGTTTGCATCAAGTTTAGATAAAAAATAAATAAATAAGTGCATGCAAATCTTTAGTATAATCACATATTCAGAGCATTAAATATTCAGTTTGGTTATTGAAAGACTGGTTGACCTATTGATTAATTGGAACTAGATAAGGTAAATGTAAGTCCTGTGGGATTTATACTGCCAGTGTTTGATTTGATTTGTTGAGGACGCCTCACCCACTGGCCTCTGAGTGTGGGAAAGCTAATCCTGACTGGGACTCATGGCTTTGTAATGCTAATGAGCTCCTATAAATAGAGGAGCACGACCCTCATTCCCAACACAACTGACTCGCTCTCCTCAGAGAAACATCTCTCCGTCTGAAAGAATGGCTCCGACCTACAAGACTGACTACTCTAAACTTTCCAACAAGGAAAAGCATAAAGTAAGTCTTTTTGACATTTGAAACACAATTGTTTCTCTACATTTCTCTTTTGCTGCGCTACGAATGTTGAAGCAAACATCTAACCGGATGTCTCCTTCCTCAACAGTTGAGAAAACCAGTGGTGGAGAAGATGCGCAGAGATCGCATCAACAACTGCATCGAGCAGCTCAAATCCATGCTGGAGAAGGAGTTCCACCAGCAGGATCCAAACACCAAGCTGGAGAAAGCTGACATCCTGGAGATGACGGTGGTTTTTCTGAAACAGCAGCTGCAGCCTAAGACCTCGGCTCCACAGAAAGCCCACTTTGACGGCTATTCCCAGTGCTGGAGGGAGACCATGAGCTTCTTATCTGGAAACTCCAAGGTGGACGCTGTACGTCAGCATCTGAACCGCTGCCAGGAAGGCCAGAGATCATCTAAAGGCCTCGTTCACGTGTCTCCAGCTTCCCATCAGCCCATCAAGGAGAAACAGGAACCGTGTGCTCGCAGACCTCTCTGGAGACCCTGGTAGATGATGAAAGACTTTGACAGAAAAACTAGATGGTGGTTTTACCATCTCTTATATTGTAGGAGATACTTCCTTTTCAAATTTGTTTTGAAAGAATCTTTTTATGGTGCTTCTACCTAGTTTGTAGAAGGAAGTGGGTTTCACAATGTGAAAGTCTAATCTTCTACAGGTGATTATATTCTGATCAGAGGTTTATTGTAACACACCTCTATAGTTTTCCTTATGGATGGATAGTAATTTGTATAAATCTTCACAATGAAGAGACGATGAACATCTGTTTAACTCCTGTGGAGTCAAAGTAATTATTTGCAATGTTTTATATGCAAATGTAATGATTTCTTCTTATGAAAGATGTATTTCTAATATATAGTGGCATATGTTAATTGTGCAATCATACTGTCACATACAAATAAACAACTTTTAAAAATAAACATTCCTGCTTTCCTCTTTATTAGTCGAAATAAATGCTTTGTGCTGCATATGATTAATGGACCTTTGATATTTAAACAATGTTTTTAACAAACCTTCACCACACTTAGTCAAAGTTGTCAAGTGGTCTCAATTTCAGCTAATGGGAGTCCATTTACACTTAATGGTCAAAGAATAACCCAAAATGACAACAAAAAGTCCTAAAATGATGTTACATTCATGCATTTGGCATACACTTTATCCAAAGTGACTTACATTGCATTTAAGGTACACTCTCAGAAAAAAAGGCACAAAACCTGGTACTGGGGCTCTGTCTTCTTTCAAAAGGTACTTATATGCAATCTTTAGGGGTAAAAAAGCAACGTTTTATGATGTGCAAAAAGCCTGATATTATCCAGTCAGCCAGTCATTATTGCTAACTAAACTCCTTTTCATTATTATGCAATAATGAAAAATGCGTTATCCCTTACACTACATTGACATATTAAATGAGTATAAAACCACATGCCAGCTGCTAAAACTTTAGCAACGTGTATTTGTCCCATGTGTCCTCAATTTTAATATCTTCATGTCTCTTAAGCATTTTTTAAATCATGTAATAAGTGGCATGCAGTGTGTGAGAAAAAGCGCAGGGACTTAATGTTCGTGTTTGTACTTTGAAACCCTTGATAATAGTTGCTGTGTGCTGTCAGCTCTGGTTTCATCAGACAGCTGGTGTGGCCGATGGAGGGGGCCGCGTCGCCCATCGAGTGTGGGGCTGGCTTCTCCCAGGATTTCCCACACCCGTGACTCTGGCTCCCATTTCAGATCCGACATTAAGGAAGTGTGCCGTGCTAAATCATCCATTAGGTATGGTGGTGTGAATCCTGACCCGTCCCTGCTACTGCCCCTAATTCAAACCTAAGCCCCCTGGGAAACAACTATTCACTTGTTGTTTGAGTCTACTTGTTGCAAACTTGAAGTGGCGTATTGTTATGGGCCATGTGAGTTTTAAAAGTTCTTTATGCGTTAGAAACTATTTTGTACAATGTTGTAATGTGACTTTAGAACAATTATGACAAACGTTAAAAAATGATATAAATAAATGAATAAAGAATAAAAAAAATTATAAAAATACAACAAAATAAATAACCATGATAGGTTAGCTATGCATTGAGTATTCCATCTAAAGTATTTAATTTCAATAAAATATTATAAAGTTAAATGCAATTGGTGTAGAAACAAATTTCACTCAGAAATTGCTGGTAGATTTCAAAATTGCAAAGACTGAAATTTTCGTGAAAAATGTACTTCAGTAATCTTTTTATGTTTTATTGACAACTTTGAAAAATTATCTTTTTACAATGTATAACATAACTCCATATATATATAAATATATAAATATCAAATGAAATTAGAAAAATATAAATTCAAATCAAATTAAAAATATAAAAACATTAGTTTGCAAAAAACATGTTTATAAATAAATATTGTTTATGAATAATATTTATAAATAATATATATATAATTTTAATGGCCATTTCAATCAAAAAATTATACATAATTATATTCAGTTTACTTGTACATAATTTTTTTACATATATGCAGTTTCACTTAAATCTGACAAAAAATTAATTTCACCTAGTTCAGAACAGAATTATTTGCTGAGATTTGGGTAGAAGTATTTCAAGCTCTGACACACTTTTCACGCCACATGCACTGAGAGTGAGACGCATTTTATGGGACTGTAGGGCAAATACAGTAGACGTCAGGGTGGCCATGTGCCTCTGCTGAATTTACAGGAGTGGGAAGCCTTTGGTCTCTGAGGGTGTGAGGCGGTGTAATCAATCAGGAGATGACACACCTCTAGTGAACCACACAGACACGTATAGACACAAATAGTGGCTGTTAGATCCCCTTTCAGGATCCCCCCTCCTCCTCCTGTCCAGGTCCAAGCTGCTGATGTTATCAAGTGTTACAGACAGCCTTGTGATTGGCCCGTGAGTGTGGGAAAGCATCAGACGCTTCAGACCTATGCAGACAAAGCATTGTAAATGGAACGTGTTTGTGTGTCATCACTCCCCACTCCAGCATGATGTTTCTAAGTGATTAAATAATGTTTAAAAAATTTTTTTTTTTAATGACACACAAGTAATATGTCTATGCAGATTCATTGCTTTCTAAAGCATATTTATTACATATGATTATATAACAAATGTTATATTATAATATAAAACAGGATGTTGAATCAAAATTCAGCATTCTTGCATAATTAAATAGTTTTACTGTTAAACTTATGATAGTTTGGAGGTCAGCAACTGAGAAAATGACAAAATTAGTTACCACATTAGACCTTCGATATGAAACTGTCCAATTATTTAATATTTAATCTGCTAAATTAAACTGACCGTACCACAAAATTAATGATTGTTCTTTTAGTATCATTGAGATACTTTTATAGTTTCTTTTAATATCTTGAATTGCTTAATATTTTTGTTGTAATGCATTTTAATTTTAGGTAAAGTTTTAGTTATTTTGTTGTTTTTTTCATTATTATTATTATTAATAATAATAATAATAATAATAATAAATATGTCTATATAGTTTTTATTAATCTTATTTCAGTTATATATATATATATATATATTATTATTTTTTTTTTTTACATCAAGTTAGAACTGTGAAGATGAGAAATGTTGGTAAACTAGCTAAAATAAAACTTCAGAAACATTTTTTAGATTTTATTTTAGTTAATGTTTATTCAAGTATTTTTTTAAAGCTTTAGTTAACAATAATAACCCCTGATGCACAATGGTTTGCATATGAAATATATTTTAAACATGTCACTAAAACATGTTCAGGAATTTGCAAACTTATCTGAACACATAAGTGATGATAACTCTTAATCATTATGTAAGATTGATTATCTTTCTACATAATTTATATATATTTTGTGTACAACTATAGCCTGAAATACATCTAATGCATCCAAATATTTGCATTCCTACCATTTGCTCAGTGCTGAACAAAACGGCATGCTGTGTTTTTAGCATACCATCTCTGGTCAATGTTTATGTGGTGACTATTTATCATTGCTATTTATTAAGTACAATATATACAGTAGACATCAATGAAAGAATGAATCCAAATGTTTTTTTTAGTAATTAGTTGCTTTTATTAAATGCAGTGTCAGACACACAGTGTCCACAATGTTTTAATGCACCAGAATGCCATCATAAGAACAAATATTGTTTTCTGTAGCCTTTACAAAAGGCTGTATCAAATGAACATCAATCAGGACCATACAAAGAGCTCTGATTCAGAGCAAACTCACAGTTTGCAAGCCAAACAACATTAGGATTAGAAAAAAAGGCCTCTAGAGAAATTCAAGGCAAATGTCTTACAAATCTTATTAAGAATAAAACAGCTGAAACTTCAATATGAAGCAACTGAAATGAACATAGAAATGGAAATGTGTATCTCCTACAATATAAGAGATGGTAAAACCACCATCTAGTTTTTCTGTCAAAGTCTTTCATCATCTACCAGGGTCTCCAGAGAGGTCTGCGAGCACACGGTTCCTGTTTCTCCTTGATGGGCTGATGGGAAACTGGAGACACGTGAACGAGGCCTTTAGATGATCTCTGGCCTTCCTGGCAGCGGTTCAGATGCTGACGTACAGCGTCCACCTTGGAGTTTCCAGATAAGAAGCTCATGGTCTCCCTCCAGCACTGGGAATAGCCGTCAAAGTGGGCTTTCTGTGGAGCCGAGGTCTTAGGCTGCAGCTGCTGTTTCAGAAAAACCACCGTCATCTCCAGGATGTCAGCTTTCTCCAGCTTGGTGTTTGGATCCTGCTGGTGGAACTCCTTCTCCAGCATGGATTTGAGCTGCTCGATGCAGTTGTTGATGCGATCTCTGCGCATCTTCTCCACCACTGGTTTTCTCAACTGTTGAGGAAGGAGACATCCGGTTAGATGTTTGCTTCAACATTCGTAGCGCAGCAAAAGAGAAATGTGTGAGAAACAATTGTGTTTCAAATGTCAAAAAGACTTACTTTATGCTTTTCCTTGTTGGAAAGTTTAGAGTAGTCAGTCTTGTAGGTCGGAGCCATTCTTTCAGACGGAGAGATGTTTCTCTGAGGAGAGCGAGTCAGTTGTGTTGGGAATGAGGGTCGTGCTCCTCTATTTATAGGAGCTCATTAGCATTACAAAGCCATGAGTCCCAGTCAGGATTAGCTTTCCCACACTCAGAGGCCAGTGGGTGAGGCGTCCTCAACAATAGAAGAGGCATCAATTATTTCATGGTTAACTGGCCTCAGGGCTCCCACGGAGGGAATAGGCTTCCACACAACGAACACAACACACACAGGCAGGTTGCTGTACTTTTATTACCTGGGAACATCAGCGCTCGCTGATAAGGCTTCTGCAGATGGGGACATATGATCATTTCCCAAGGGATGCAACGGATATATAGACAAGACGTCGCACACCTTATCAGGCAAAGACAGATCCTGTACAACAGCTGGCTGGTAGAAAAAATATTGTTATTATTATTATGATTATTCATTTATTTTTAACAAATGCTAATGAGTAAATTAGATGTAATAGAAAAATTAGCAAAAATATTTATATAAATATATAAATATTTTATTGTATTTTAATATTGTATACATACATATGCACACAATATTACAATGTCAATTGTAAAATTGAATACAAATATGAAATAAAATGTAACAATCCTTGATTTTTGGTAAATGATTGCTCTTATTATAATTATTGTAAAGTAAAAGGAATAATACATATAATAATACAGTACAAAGTAATTTTTACTAAATAGCAACAAACAAACAAAAAACCCCCCCCCCCCACCCGACAAAAAACGGAGTATGTTTTACAAGAAAATACTATTTCGGTTTTTAGACTTTATTAAAAGTTCATATTTAATCCAATGTGTTACTTGCTGTTTTTGTTTTGTTTTGTTGTAATTATCTTTGTAATTCACTAAAAATTTCAAAGTGAAAATTTCTCAAAGTGTATCATACAGAATTTTATTTCAATCTAGAAACTGAACAAAATATTTAATTGTATTTTAATATTATATACATACATGCACATTTATATACATGTGCACACAATTTTATAATACATTTTTATAATACATATTTATATAATACATTATTTCCTATGTAATAAAAAAATTATATAAAAAATATATATATATATATATATATATATATATATATATATATATATATATATATATATATTTATGATTATAATTATAAAGTTGATGTTTGCCATATTTTTTGTGATTGCTCTAACGAACTTTAAAGTGTTTCTTCAGTCTTCACACACTCTGACTGGAATTCATTCACTGTGAATGTCAATTAAGCACAATTATCCCGTGCTCTCAAGGATGGCACACTTCTATTGTTCCGGGCCCCCTCCCGCCCTGAGAGAGTTTTGGGTAATAAATGGACAGATAGTGTGGGAAACCCAGGCTAGATCCTGCTCACACGTTCTTTGAGTCAATAGATCGAGCCCCTCCTCTGTCCCTCCACAAACAGCCTTTGAACCTGCTGCTCAGATCAGAGGCTTCACTGGGCTGCGGGACGCGTGTGTGTTCTCACCGCTCACTCATATCACCTGCTCCTCAGCCTCAAATCTACACCGCCCATCATTGCGTGAGCATGTGCCACAACATCTGCAGCAACCCTGACATTGACCGTTTGAATGAACCGTTTGCGTTGTATAAAAAAGCTTTTTGGAAATGTGTATATATATATATATATATATATATATATGTTAAGAAATGTAAATAACCCAAGTGGCACATTTTCATAATAATAAAAATGTATTATTATTATAAAAAGAAAAGACAAATGAATAAAATACAATTATTAAACTTAATAAAAATATGAATAAAAAAGTAAAAATCCTTGCTTTCTGAAAAATTACTGCAAAAAGATACATTAATAAAATACAATGATACAAATCTGACAACATTTAAGAACCCTTGCTTTTGGAAAATGATTGCTCTATTTTTATAAATATAATATATTATTGTGAAGTAACATTAATAAATAATAAAAATGTCAAATATTCAACAAATATGTAAGATAATTAATAATGACTAAAATACAATGATAAAATAGTATAAAAATGTAAATTAAAATTTAAAAAATCCTAAAATGATTGCTCCATTTATGTAAATAATACCAAAAAAATCAAATGTTTCACATATCACAAGTACTGCTGAATTGACCTTCTCTCTGTTACTGCATATTTTGCTTAATGTTATGCCAGAATTTAAATGTATTTTTATATTTAACTTTGTTATTTCATTTATTTTGTACTACATCTTGTAAACCGATACAAAAATATTTTTTTCTATACTCGGATCATCAATAATATCAATGGCCACCCAATGCCAGATGTTTTTTTGGAGGGAAACGTGCTCTTATATTCTTCCGCTTTTTTCTTCTTTCTTCTTTAAGACTCATGGACAGTGGCCCATACTGACAGATGACACTGATAGTTTAATGACTAGCCTGCATTCCACCATAGAGCCTCTCATCATTCAGAGGAATATAATAAGACTCTCTCTCTCTCTGTCCAGCTGCAGGTCTCTCCAGTGGGGAATGTGTGAGAGCTCTGGTCAGTGTCTGCTTCCCACACTTCAGCCCCATTCAGCACGCCGCCCCACCCTGCTGCCGCTGATCCAGCGCGCTTCATTATTCCCACTCTCAATAGACCATCTGGTCCTCTGCTTGTGCACACAAAGCTTCCCGCTCTCCCACACGCACCTCAAAGCCGCAGGTACGCTTTCACTCCTGAGGAGAGATTGATCTGCACACAATCCCACCAACACAAACAAACACGGAGGCATGTGTGCAAAACATGTTTCTGCATGCCACAGTATATTTATACATGCAAATAGACATTCACTGATAACCTCTCATACACAACAGGCTGAAATTCATATGCAGGAAGACTACAAGATGGTTTCAGTTTAGAGGGGAGAATTTTTGTAAAAATTTAAATAATAATAAATGTTTTATCTATAAATTTTGTATTCATTAAATTTTTAAAAAATGTTTCAGATAAATTATTTTTAATACATACAAAAGTTTGTAACTGTTCAGATTAATACTTTAAAAAACAACAACAACATATGTTTTAATAGTTGTTACTAAACTGAACATTTTAACAAAATTTTAAATAATAATAATAATAAATATTTTATTTATTGATTTTTATTCATTAAATAAATGAAAAAAATTCAAAAAGAATATTTTTTAATATACATGATTTTTTTATTTGAATAGTTTTTAATAAATTTTTTTTTTAAAATAACTATTCAAATATTTATTAAGATTACATTTTTTCAGTTTCATTTACTGAAGGTTTTTGTTTTTGAAAACTGTTTAAAAAGTTCAAATTAATGATTTTGTAATACATATACATGTTTGAAATTGTTTGAATACATTGAACATTTTAATAAATATTTAAAATAATAATAAATATTTTTATTAAAAACTGTTCATATATTATTATATATTTCATTTATTAAAAATAAATCATTTGAACAGTGTCTTGCTTTTGAAGAAGAGACCACAATTCAACAATTGTTTTTTTGACAGGAAAAAAAAGGGCTGCTTTCCTGTTTTTCCCTCTTTTTTTACGTTTTAATGACCACAAACACCCTGGCAAGACTCAAAGGGTTTCAATGGGGCAGAAGGTATCAGACAATGTCACAGTTTCGCACTCTAACTGCCTCTTTTCATGCGTCTGTGCTGTGAATGCCAGAGCATGTGATGCTGGAATGTCATTGAGCTCCTCTCACATCAAGACCCGAATTCCTGTCCGGCGAGGAGAGGTCAGGGGCTTCCCAGCTCCCCGTTTTTATGAAGAGAGGGACACTTCACACTGGGCACACAGCGCTGAGCATCTGCTTCCCTCGCTGTGTGTGTGTGTGTTTGTGAGAATAAGAAGAGTGTTGGACAAGGGGGCGCCCACATTCAAAGACCCTTTTGCAGAGCGGGATGGAAAGTATTGAGGCTTTACCAGTCAATTTTGGCGGGAGATGGGAATTGGTGTGGGAACGGAATTCGGGGTTAACTAAACCAAAGCACCTCCTGATAGACTCAGAAAACAAGAGATGCACTTGTTCATAGATCAGTTGCTGCAATGAAGAATAATATTTTGCATTTCTCACACTCTTAAAAATAAAGATTCTTTACTGGCATCGAAGGTTCCATGAAGAACCTTTAACATCCATGGAACATTTGCACTGGACGAAAGGTTCTTTATAGTGGGAAAAGGTCCTTTAGATGATTAAAATGTTCTTTACACTAAGAAAAATTGGTTCTTTTAAGAATTATTCACTGAAAGGTTCTTTGGGAAACCAAAAATGGATCTTCTAGCATTACTGCAAAAACACCCTTTTGGGACCTTTATTTTTAAGAGTTCTATTTTACAAAAGGTTCTTTGTAGTGAAAAAAGGTCATTTTTTAAAATATACTCAAGACTAAGGTTCTTTATGGTTATTTTACTTTTTTTTCTTTTAACTCTTTCCCAGCCAGCATTTAAAAAAAAAAAAGTTGCCAGCCACCACCAACATTTTTGATCATATGGTCCCCAAAATATTTTGTTGTATGAATATCTGAACATGCAATATGTCAACAGAAAGAACAGAGCCTCTGCTTAAAAAGAAAAAAAAAAAGGTTATAGCTTCATACATTCTTTTTATTTTTTTTAAATCAACACTTGAATATGAAAGATAATATTAAAAAAGCAAATTTTTTCGTCCATTTAGACTTAGATTGTTAGTCTAACTAACAATGAACAACTGTATTTTCATTAACTAACATTAACGGAGATTAATAAATACTGTAATAAATGTACTGTTCATTCTTTGTTCATGTTAGTTAATACATTAACTAATGGAACCTTATTGTAAAGTGTTACCAGCAGCTTTAATATTCTTATGTAAATTGACATTTTAACAAATACAATTAAAATATACAGAAATCATACAAAATACGATTTAATAGAAAACATGTGGTAAATAAATATTAGTATGTATAGCCAACATTAATATACTCTTAATATGTAGTTGTTAGTACAACACAAACAATGATATACTACAATCTAAAACTATATATGAATGGCTAATGGTAAAACGTGGTCACTGCTGATCTGTAAAAAAAATTCTGTATTTGGAAAATATACTAATATGTAAAATGGCAATACAAAACAAAGTTAAAAATAATATGCAAAAATGAACACATGCATGTAATAGAAAGTGTGTGGTAAATAAATATGTATATATATATCAAACATTCATATACTTAAGATATGTAAAAGAACAAAAAATTAAATATTTATATAAAATAATTTTTAAAACACAAATAAGTACTGACTACATATTTATGTGTGTGTATGTTTTGCACTGTATCTTATCTAAGAAACCAATATATTTCAATTCAGTTCATCAACTTTTTTTTAGAGGGAAAGCTTTTACAAAATACAAAAAAATTATGTATAGCAAACATTAAAACACTACAGATATATATATACACACACACACACATCATATATATATATATATATGCACTTACGTGTGTTGATTAAGGGCTATACATCTACTCATTGTTAGCCTTTCAAATAATTGTTCAGAATCTCTTCTGAAAGAGGTTTTGAGCGGGAAGCGTCTGAAAGTTCTCCTAATCTCTATTCACTGCATTGATCCTCTACTTTCCCGCCAGAACAGCCACGCACGCTGTCAAAGACTTGTGCACTCCAGCAATTTCACGCTTCCCATTTACAGCGTGCACGCACACACACACACACACACACACACACACACACACTCTCTCTCTCTCTCTCTCTCTCTCACACACACACACACTCTCTCTCTCTCTCTCTCTCTCTCACACACACACACACTCTCTCTCTCTCTCTCTCTCTCTCACACACACACACACTCTCTCTCTCTCTCTCTCTCTCTCACACACACACACACTCTCTCTCTCTCTCTCTCTCTCTCACACACACACACACTCTCTCTCTCTCTCTCTCTCTCTCACACACACACACACTCTCTCTCTCTCTCTCTCTCTCTCACACACACACACACTCTCTCTCTCTCTCTCTCTCTCTCACACACACACACACTCTCTCTCTCTCTCTCTCTCTCTCACACACACACACACTCTCTCTCTCTCTCTCTCTCTCTCACACACACACACACTCTCTCTCTCTCTCTCTCTCTCTCACACACACACACACTCTCTCTCTCTCTCTCTCTCTCTCACACACACACACACTCTCTCTCTCTCTCTCTCTCTCTCACACACACACACACTCTCTCTCTCTCTCTCTCTCTCTCACACACACACACACTCTCTCTCTCTCTCTCTCTCTCTCACACACACACACACTCTCTCTCTCTCTCTCTCTCTCTCACACACACACACACTCTCTCTCTCTCTCTCTCTCTCTCACACACACACACACTCTCTCTCTCTCTCTCTCTCTCTCACACACACACACACTCTCTCTCTCTCTCTCTCTCTCTCACACACACACACACTCTCTCTCTCTCTCTCTCTCTCTCACACACACACACACTCTCTCTCTCTCTCTCTCTCTCTCACACACACACACACTCTCTCTCTCTCTCTCTCTCTCTCACACACACACACACTCTCTCTCTCTCTCTCTCTCTCTCACACACACACACACTCTCTCTCTCTCTCTCTCTCTCTCACACACACACACACTCTCTCTCTCTCTCTCTCTCTCTCACACACACACACACTCTCTCTCTCTCTCTCTCTCTCTCACACACACACACACTCTCTCTCTCTCTCTCTCTCTCTCACACACACACACACTCTCTCTCTCTCTCTCTCTCTCTCACACACACACACACTCTCTCTCTCTCTCTCTCTCTCTCACACACACACACACTCTCTCTCTCTCTCTCTCTCTCTCACACACACACACACACACACACACACACTCACACTCACACACACACACACACACGCACACACACTCTCACACACACACTCCAGCTGCTTAAGCGCGCACCTCTATTGTTTCCCAGCAAAGGAAGATCAGGTTAATTTAAACTTTCCCTATTGAACCTTGAGCCGCGTTCTGATTGGCTCAAAAGTGTGGGAAACAGAAGACGCGCCGGGTCAGGGCGTATATAACGGGGCCCTGCAGCAGAAGACACACACTCGATGAAGTGACAGCAAACAAACTGCGGTCAGAATGGCTCCTACTGTCTGCAAACTGACTCACACTGGAAAGGAAAAAACTAAAGTAAGTAGGCTATTTACCTTTTTTTAAGAACTCATTTCCATCCCAAAGCAAGAGTGTTTACTTACGATCCGCTCTCTTTTTTCCAGACGAGGAAACCAGAGGTGGAAAAGATGCGCAGAGATCGTATTAACAGATGCATCGAGCAGCTTAAAGTTCTTCTGAAAGCTGAGATAAAAGCCAGCCAGCCCTGTTCTAAACTAGAGAAGGCTGACGTCCTGGAAATGGCTGTCATTTACCTGAAGAGCAACGCCTGTCCGAGCGCGCATGCGCAGAGCTACGCGCACGGGTTCTCCAGGTGTATCGAGGAGACGGCGCGATTCATGGCGCAACAGATCGCCAAGCCAGATTTAATGGGACAGTGCGACACAACCCAGCGAGCCGAAGTGAGCGCGGAATCTGCTGGTGACAGCTGTCAGCTCGCGTCAAAGCGCAGCGGAGAGCATGCGCTCTGGAGACCCTGGTGATCTTCATAGCATCCTTACGAAGACATACAGAGAATAGACTTTCTCTAAACAGAAAAACACTTGGTTTTTATAAAACGTCGATGTAGACAGCAGCTGTCCCGACGCAGAGAATGTACCAGTCTACCCCATACCTGAGTCTGAGAGCACCTATCTATTGCTTTACTTCACCTGTGTGGAGATCAACTTTATTACATATTGTAAAAATGAGGAATACGTCACCTCATTATGTTTCCGTTGAAAATGATCTTTTTAATGAGGTCTGTAACCTTTAGAGATGTTAAATCCGTCATATTGATGGAATGTGTAACAGTGTCTCATCATGTTGAGTTCAGAAAAAAAAAAACTAAAATTACACACATTTCCGTTTATGGTTTAATTATTATCTTTTTTTTTTTTTACGAGGTCATAACTTGAATACTTTTTTTTTTATTAAAGATTTTTAATACAGAAAACCCTACACGCGTTTATGGATTTTTTTTTAAATGAATTCATAATTAGAATGCCTTAAACTTTAAATTAATTACAATTAATATTAAAAGCTCTAAATTTAATCGTTTGCTTAATCTTCTTACTCACACTTAGAGCTAATAATGTATTTATTTATTTTTTAAATGAGCTCATAACTTGAGTACATTTTGAAATATTTAATATAGGAAGCCCTACAAATTAAAATTACAAACGTTTCTGTTTATGGTTCTGGTTCTGTACATCTTTACAAATTATTTTTATCATTTTCATTTTTATTCTGGAACCCACAGCTTTTTCAGGAAAAAAACGAAACAAGTTAGTTTAGTGAACTGAAACTAACCATAAAAAAATTGTTACTTGAAATAAACAATAACTGAAATAAAATAAATAAAAAAGTAAACTTATTTTATTTCAGCTGTGCAACATTTCCCATTTTCATTTAGTTTAACTTGAATAACTAAAACTGAAATAAAAAGAGATAAATAAAAATAAAACTGATAAACAGAACAAAAATAGGACAAAATCTCACACAAACTTTAACTAAAATTTAAAAAAAATATATATATAAATATAAAAATAAAATTCACAAAAACTTTAAAATTAAAATAAAAACAAAATATAAAAATAAAAATCACAAAAACTTTAAAATTAAAATAAAAACAGAAAATATAAAAATAAATATCACAAAATCAAAATATAAATATTGTTAAAAAACTAATCAAAATGAGAAATGTTGCTACAAATTAAAATTACAAACGTTTCTGTTTATGGTTCTGGTTCTGTACATCTTTACAAATTATTTTTATCATTTTCATTTTTATTCTGGAACCCACAGCTTTTTCAGGAAAAAAACGAAACAAGTTAGTTTAGTGAACTGAAACTAACCATAAAAAAATTGTTACTTGAAATAAACAATAACTGAAATAAAATAAATAAAAAAGTAAACTTATTTTATTTCAGCTGTGCAACATTTCCCATTTTCATTTAGTTTAACTTGAATAACTAAAACTGAAATAAAAAGAGATAAATAAAAATAAAACTGATAAACAGAACAAAAATAGGACAAAAACTCACAAACTTTAACTAAAATTAAAAAATATATATATATATATATATATATAAAAATAAAATTCACAAAAACTTTAAAATTAAAATAAAAACAGAAAATATAAAAATAAAAATCACAAAAACTTTAAAATTAAAATAAAAACAGAAAATATAAAAATACAAAAAAAAATTATTATTCTAAAATGTAGGAAATAGTAATAATAAAGAATCAGTAGATTTTTGTGGAACTCTATGCAGACTTAAAAGCTAGAGCCATTTGTGTTGTTGTTAATGGTTTTCTTTAATTGAAATCAATCTTTTAACAAAATATAAATATTGTTAAAAAACTAATCAAAATGAGAAATGTTGCCTTGGCAAATAATTAAAATAAAATAAGTTGAACTAATAAAAACACTAAACTCAAACTAAACTAATAAAAATGGCAAAAGCACAAACTTAAATTAAAATTAAAAAGAAATCAGAAAATACAAAAGTAAAATATAATTCAAAATAAACTTTCAAAAATAACATGAAAATTTGAAATGTTGCCTTGGCAACTAACTATAAACTATATAAATAAAATACCAAAAATGACCAAAGCACAGGCTTAAATTAAATGACAAACAGAAAATATAAAAATACAAATCTAATTCAAAATATTAATAAATACTGTGCATATAGTAGTATATAAATGACTAAAATAACTATAAATATTACCAAAAATAAGTCTGTTTGGAATTTTATACATAAGTTTAAATAGCATCTTTAGGATTTGTTAGAGGTAAATCTCTTCACTCGAGCCTTCTTCTGTGTCATAAATCTGAGGTCTTTATGAAGAGCAGATCTGCAAAACAATGTAGCAATAAACCTTGAAAATTCAAGGTGTCAGCAGCAAGTCTAAATAGCATGAAAATAAAAGCAAATAAAGCAGATTGGATCTGTATGGAGGCCCAGAAAGTCTTATTTCATGTCGAAAGTCACAAATAAATCCATGATCCACACCAAGTGTTTATTGAGGCACAGTAAGTTGTTAGATTGCATTGCACTGCCAATGAAGGATATTTAGACTGTTTTCAATACCTTGCTAACAGAACACACTTCTATGCACATTCTATTAGAATGCTACAGATTTCAATTAGAATGTCACATGTAATTCTAATCATTTAAAAGAGCTCATCAAATCATTATAAATGTAACGACATGGAAACTGTTTCCTTCCACTTATTCGACAATCATAAAATCATAGATCTCTGTTTACTGCCTAGACATAATTTTGAAAGATAATCACACAGCGAAATGATAAGAGATTAAAGTGAAACCTTTTCAGTGCATTTCCCAGGTTTGTTAGAACTCATAATTCCTCGTATGAATGATTCAGTGATATCTAAAGATCGGACGGACACCAGAGGCAACGGAAATCTGCAAAGATGTGCAGTTCCTTCAGTACATTCACACCAGCTCGAGCCGTCGCTGCTGGTTTCTGGTGGTCTTGCATGTTCAAAGCTTCACCAGCAGAGGGCGGTTTTCTGTTTGAACAGTTTAATGGACCCTCAACTGCATTTTCAGGTTAATTAAGGAGGGGATTGATTGCTTTCTGAGTCTTGATGGAGGGATTTAGGGAAGGAAAGCATTTGATTCATGATCTCTTAGCCCATGTAGGGATACTTCCACTCTGTAAGGGGCACGTGGGTTTGCTTGACGACCTGCGGGGACGTCCATCGGAGGACATAGTGTGGGCCGCCGGGCTTGTCGTTGGTGCCTGAAAAGATTTACAATTACTTTTTAGAAAAACATTTTGCTTGCATTTCTGTTTGCACATTTTTAAACTTCTTTTTAATGTTAAGTAGTCTTTTAAGGTGAATCTGAAAGCAAGAAATGTTACGTTTTTTTAAGCAAAGAATATATTTGAGATATTTTATATTCACTTATTTTGACTTGCATTTATATTTCACTTGTTTTTTGATTAAAATTTTTTTATTTTTAAATTTTAGTTAAAAATGTAAAATAATATTTTAAGAAACATAAAAAATTGACCAATAAGTAAATTTTTTCCCAAACATTTTTTAAACAAAATAATTATTTCTTTATAATGTTTAAAGCAATTCTGCAGGCAAGAGATGTGAATATTTTTTTTAAGCGAAGAATATATTTGGAGGTATATTCACTGATTTTGACTTGCACTTATATTTCACTTTTTTTAAGTAAAAAAAGAAAGAAAAAAGGATCATTCCTTTGGTCGGTCGATGGGTTGTGGTTTACCTGATGCTCTGGCGCCACCAAAAGGCTGCTGGGCCACAATGGATCCGGTCGATTTGTCATTGACATAATAATTTCCAGCAGCGTTTCTCAAGGCCTCTCCTGCCTCATCAATAACAGCCCTGAAACAAGCAACCACATTATAAATGTATTTTAATGATGTATAATTCTATGTCTGGACATCCTCCAAAAAAGTCAGGAATGTGCTGATCTTAATCTGGGCCAGCAGCTGATAGTGAACATGATGAAATGGAGCTGCACTCACTTATCTTGGGAAAAGATGGCTCCTGTCAGGGCGTACGGAGAAGTGTTGTCTATTAAATGCAGGACCTTCTTGTAGTCGTTTTCAGGGTAAACATAAACTGTCAGGATAGGCCCGAAGACCTCCTGAAAATGCAAAGAATATATATGAGATATTTTATATTCACTGATTTTGACTGGTACTTGCAGTTCTATGGAAGCTTATTTCCGCCATTGGAATAAAAAAATTAAGTTGAGACAATTATGACTTTCTTCTTTTGAATTGCGAGAAAAAAAGTCGGAATTGTGATATAAAACAGTGCATTTACCTTTATTTTTTTTCCGTGTCGGAACAAAAACAAACAAACAACAACAACTGCAAGATGTGAATTCAGAAAAAAAGGTCAGAATTACGAGATGTAAACTAGCAATTACAAGTTTAGAACTTATAATTGTGAGATATAAATTCGCAATTGTGAAAAAAAAAAGTCAAACATAATTACTATTTATAATGTCAGGTATTCATTTAAAGCAAATGGTGGATCTAATCGGATCCTGGTATGTTATTAGACCATCCGTTTGTGAAGATAAGCATTAAATGAGGATAAATGGAAGAGATCGGTTCATCTAAACAAACCGAAATCCATCCATTCACCGCCCTGAGCCTGTGTGTGTGTGTGTGTGTGTGACTGTAATCCTGACCGCTCAAAAACCAAATCAACGTGAGAACCGTTGTGCAATTGTGCATGCAACAAGTTTTATACCTCATTCATGATTTTCTCCTGTGGGTCGGTGGTTTCAATGATGGTGGGTTCCACGAAATATCCTTTCTTATCATCACAGTTTCCTCCAGCGATGATCTTCAGATGTGGAGAGGTTTTGGCGTGTTCCAGCCATCCCTTGATCCTGGAGAAGGACTTGGGAAAGACATTGAGTGTTTATTACATGAGCAAGAATGTGATACATTTACTTGTTAGTGGATTAATAGGTTGTTGGTTTGTACCTTGTCATCAATAACTGCGGAGAAGAACGTACTGAAATCTTCAACTGGCTGTGAAATGAAACAGAAAATGGCAGTTACTGGGTCACTATCAAAACATTAAATATATTAAAATATCAATTTAGGTTGGTGTTGCTTTATACTACTTTGTTTTACTACTTTTGGTGTTACTACTTTGTTCAAACAAGTGAAAAAAAATATATGTAACATGTAGTATTTAAAAATGAGGAAAAAACTAAATGCGTGTTGACAATATAGTGTAAAAACAGATGCCACATAAGGCAAAATGTATGACATTTTAAGAAGAACGCTATGCAAACATACTAGTTTAAAACTGCTTTGGCAATGGGGAAGATGCATGGGTATTCATTTGCATTATTTTAATGTTATTTTTCATTTTTACCTAAAATCTTCCCTGCTGAGACGGGGATACACAAATGTGGACAAGCATTTCATAATAATAAATTAATAATAATTGATGCATTTAGCAGGTGCTTTTATCCAAAGCGACTTACAGTGTATTCAGGTTATACATCTTTTACCAGTATGTGTGTTCCCTGGGAATTGAACCCAGGACCTTTTGTGCTGCTAACGCAATGCTCTACCACTGAGCCACAGGAACATACAGTGGGCGTAAACAGCTCGCCCTTTTACAGCAGATTTAAAATCTTATACAGTATTACAGTTAGTCGATCTAAAACGGTGATTGTGCATTAACAGCTGTCAATCATGTTGGTACGCAAATGAGCAGTCTGAACTTATTTAACCCGTGCATTTTTAATTTCACCCATGCATGCGCACCACTTATGTGCATCCCTGGATATTATGCTTAGGAATGTAGTGAGGTAAAAGTTAACGTTCCTCAAAATAAAAATACTGAGATAAAGTACAGATTTTACACTTGTACTAAAAATGTACTTAAGTATGGTAACAAAGTAAAAACACTGTCCACCACAGCCTGTGTCACATGAACGGTTTTGGACTATACTAAGCATTCAGCCTTGATCTGCTGAAACTGGCAAAACTCTCTGCACTTACGTCTCCCACTTTGATCTGTTTGAGCACATCCAGGAGCTGCAGTTTGATCTGAGGCCACAGTGAGTCTGGTACGTACATCCTGGAACAGGCCGAACACTTCTGTCCTCCGTACTCAAACGCCGAGCGGATGCTGCCGGTCACCACGCTACGAACTTCTGCGGACTTGTGCACAAAGTGGAAGTTCTTGCCACCACATTCTAAAACAAGCACGAGAAAATAAATCAAACACTTTTTTATTTTTTTTTTTATTTTAAGTGACTTGTGCACAAAGTGGAAGTTCTTGCCACCACATTCTAAAACAAGCACGAGAAAATAAATCAAACACTTTTTACACAAACGCCATTAGAATTTAATCCTAACAAACCTCCAGCGACACGAGGGAAATTCCTGTAGATATCTAGATTTTGGGCAACCTGTTTCCACAATCGTTTGAAAGTTCTGAAAAAAATATAAAGAAATTATACATCAGTTTCCAAAAATATATAAAGCAGCAGAACATTGCTAATAATAATAATAATGTTTCTTAAGCAACAAATCAGCATATTAGAATGATTTCTGAAGGATCATGTGACACTGAAGACTGGAGTAATGATGCTGAAAATACAGCTTTGATCACAGAAATAAATTACATTTTACTATATATTAAAATAGAACCAGTTATTTTAAATTGAAATATTTCACAATATTACTGCTTTTACTGTATATTTGATCAAATAAATGTTGCCTTGGTAAGCGTAAGAGACAAAAACATAAAAACAACAACAACCTTACAGACTCCAAATGTTTGCACAGTAGTGTAGGATAAAATCCTACAAGTTTTAGGGCTGAACCATGCAAAACATCCACTTTGCACTGTGAGACCACAAAGTCTGACAAACTTTATTTCAGACAGAAGGTTACTAAAGATAAGCGTAACGCAATCACGTTACATACTGTCTGACTGAATCAACAAGCTTAGAAAGAGACGTACGGCACACTGCCAGTGAAATTAACACCCGCCAGGTGCTCGGAGGCCGTGATGGTGTCTCCAAACACTGGACCATCGGCTGGGATGAACTGGATGATATTGGGTGGCAATCCAGACTCTCTCAGGATCTTATAGACGGCGTAGCTGGCAGACATGGCCGTGTCACTGGGTTTCCACAACACCACGTTACCCTGAATGCATATATGTGACAAAGCCACTCAAGTGTTAATGCATGTCACTGCTAAACGATTTTAAAAGAATAGTTCATCCCAAAATGAAAATTTGCTAAATTTGCTAAAGTCATCCAACATGTAGTTTGTTTCTTCATCAGATTTGGAGAAATGTAGCATTGCATCACTTGCTCAGCAATGGATGCTCTGCAGTGAATGGGTGCCGTCAGAATGAGAGTCCAAACAGCTGATAAAAACATCACAATAATCCACAGCACTCCAGTCCATCAGTTAACGTCTTGTGAAGTGAAAAGCTGCGTGTTTGTAAGAAATAAATCCATCATTAAGACATTTTTAACTTTACATCAATGCTTCTGGCCAAAATATGAGTCCATAATCCATAATAACGATTCCTCCAGTGAAAAAGTCCATCTCCTGCTGTCCTCTCACATCAAAATCCAAACACATATTTGTTTAGGAGTGTTTTGGACTGTTTTTGCTTGTAAATGGTGCTTGATCTGTGCAGATTTCTCTTATGATTCAGACAAGAAAGCAATATTATGGATTATGGATTCGTATTTTGGCCAGAAGCAATGGTTTGAAGATAAAAACATCTTAATGATGGATTTGTTTCTTACAAACACGCAGCTTTTGGTTTCACAAGACGTTAACTGATGGACTGGAGTGGTGTGGATTACTTGTGGATTATTGTGGTGTTTTTATCAGCTGTTTGGACTCTCATTCTGACGGCACCCATTCACTGCAGAGCATCCATTGGTGAACAAGTGATGCAATGCTACATTTCTCCAAATATGATGAAGAAACAAACTCATCTACATTTGGGATAACCTGAGGAGTAGTACATTTTCAGCAAATGTTCATTTTTTGGTGAACTTTCCTTTAATACAGACAATTTGAAATAGTCTTTTAAAAGAGAAGATTAAAAGGCTGTTAATATTCAGTAATATTATTGATTAGACTGCTCTGCTTATAGGTGAACTTATTTTATAACTGATGAATTTTGCACTTTTATTAAAACTAAACCTAATAATGAATAATGACACTGTTGTCTTTTTGAAATTGAATTTGTTACATAATTGAAGACTTGTGCAACATTAACATTGTAATTTTCCTGTTTATTAAACAACCTGTATTGCATAAAGCGCTATACAAAATAAACAGCCAAAATCACCATGATAGCAGGGGTGCCGGCCAGGTTTCCACCAATCGCTGTGAAGTTAAATGGTGCAACAGCGGCTACAAATCCCTAAAACAAGTACAAATCAAGTTAATACCAAATAATGGCTTGTGCAGACAAATCTGTTATGTAATTATCTGAATTTTTAGGAAACGCCACAGTAGTGACGCCACCTCCAGTCCACGGTACAGCATTGTGTTAGTACTTCCATCGCTGTCTAACGGCTGCTGCTGCTCCAGCTCCATCGCATGTTTGGCATTGAACCTGAAGAAGTCAATGAGTTCTGCAGCAGCGTCAATCTCAGCCTGGACCACAGTCTTACCCTGAGACACGGAGCAAAGATCAGTAGATTCATGGAAAGCCAGCAGAAATAATCCCACGTGCAAAGGTGTGTCGGACTGGTTAACATCAGACAACTAGTAGTAACCAGTTCCAAATGTGCAATGGATGTTTGTGAAAATGCACCTGTCCGATCATGGTCTTGGCCAGAACGTCTGCTCTCTTGGGTCCACTGATGGTGTCAGCAGCTTTGAAGAAGATCTGGGCTCGATCCGCAACGGGTTTAAGATCCCATTCCCTTCGAGCAGCGACCGAGGCCTCAATGGCTTTATTTATCAGCTCCTGAAGACACAACCAGAGAAATAATGAACAAAACCAACCTCATTCCATGCTAAATTAAACCTTTAAAATGGATTTTACGAGTTGAAGTAAACTGTCAAATACTGCTGAAACACACTTGCAGTATTTCCTCATGTCAATGTTATGAGTTACAGTATCAACATACTGTACCTTATCAGCATAGCAGAACTTGGACACTTTGTGAGAGTGGTTGAACGGCTAAAAGGAGGAAAAAAACGAAACAAATTAAAACAGACAGAAATCACACAAAACTATAACTAATACAACATCATAATATAAAATGTAACCAATAAAATAAAATAAAACCACACTGTTCTGTGATTGTTTGGAGAGAGGTTTATTTAAATAAATGGACCTTAAATATTTTATTTATTTTATTTTAAATATTCATTTTGAAATAATTTCATTTAAAGCAGAAAAATATAATAAAAAATAATAAATGGACCCTTAATTGACCTTTATAGATTTGAAATGAACCTTAAATATTGATATTGAAAAGTTGACATTATTTTATGAAAAGTACAACACAGAATTTTTTAAAATAAAATTATCTTAAATATTGATTTAAATTGAAATTATTTTATTTAAAGGACAATAGAAAAAAAAAATAATAAAAATTAATATTAATTGGACCCCCCCGAATTTACCTTATTGATATTGAAAAGCTGACATTTTTTATGTAAAGTACAATATAGAAAAATATAACAATAATAATAAATTGATTTTAAATAATAAATAATTGATCTTAAAATAATATCTTAATATAGAAAAAATATTATGTAAATAATTGTATTATAATAACAAATATTTGTAATAATGACAATAATAATGTTAAACGTTCATTTAATTTGAAATTATTTTATAATGAGAAAAGAAAGAGACTGCATATGTTGTGTGTGGAATAATAGTAATATTAATCATATTTCATGCCATGATGAACAATCAAGTATTCCAGAGGTACTAGCAACAGATCACATGTTCGTACAGAAACCAGAGAAACGATTTGTATCGTGAAAAGCGCTATACAAATAAACCTGATAAACGTGAAAAGATGAACTCACAGACAGCTGGTATCTGACATCTTTGGTCCAGACTTCTTCATTTCCAACCACACATGGAATCTCTTCCGTCCTTCCCTTCAGGTTTTGTAATGCCTGATGAACAAAGTAAAACAGAGACGGTCAATCAGATATGCACATGTGTAGTGTACTGGGACATCAGAGACAGTGTGTGATGTGTGCTTCACCGTCTCCAGTTCTAATCTCTCGTTACTGCCCTCTCTGAACCCCAGAATGGGCTCATTCTTCACCTCCACAGCTGCACACGGGAAGGTCTTGAACCTGCAGAGGAACAAAACCAACAAACTTGCTGTTGCTCTTCAATAGTTCTCTTTTTATTGATCTGGTTTAGTCACACGAGACACAAGCCTCTCAATCAGTAACTTATATAAAGTCAACTAGAAGAATAACTTGCTGTAAATCCATAACAGGAGACAATTGGGTCACTTTAGTGTGTAATGCATGCAGTTGTTAGACAGCTGCGGTAGTTCACTTGACATCTCGGCAGTTTATTATACAGTGTATTACACACCCGTAGAGTTCAGCTTCATATTTTTGTGGAAACCGTGATACACCACCATTCGAAAATTAAGCGAGATTTAGAAAAACGATATACTTTTATTCAGCAAGCATGCATTAAAAGTGATCAAATGTGACAGTAAAACATTCATAATGTTATAAAAGATTTCCATTTCAAATAAACGCTGTTCTTTTAAACTTTATATTAATCAAAGAATCCAGAAAAATAAAATGCATCACTGTTTCCACATAAATATGAAGCAGTTTTCAGCATTAATAATAATCAGAAATGTTTCTTGAGCAGCAAATCAGCATATTAGAATGATTTCTGAAGATCATGTGACTCTGAAGACTGGAGTAATGATGCTGAAAATACAGCTTTGATCACAGAAATAAATTACATTTTACAATCTACTGTCATAGAAAACAGCTATTTTAAATGGTAATAATATTTCACAATATTACAGTTTTTATTGTATATTTGATCAAATAAATGCAGCTTTGCTGAGCAGAAAAGGCTTCTTTATATATGTGTACAGAGTCTCAGTATGTGGATTATGTTTATGAATATATTCACAGTCTGCCTGCTCACTTGCACGTAAAATGGAAACTTCCAGCACTTGCTCACATCCCATAATAATGCACAGGCGTACGAATATTACTATAATTCAATGCATAAGTTGACACATGTCAGCAACTCTTCAGAATAAGTGTAAGTTACTCTCTCACAGTGAAAGTCATGTGTGAGTCCATGTGCAGCTGCATGCATGCATACATACCCCTTCCAAGACTGCCAGATGACAGATCTCACGCGTAGCATGTTTAATCAACACAATTAAAAATTAATATCCTCCCATTGAGAAACTATAACGCTAAAATGCGATCTTGTTGCTTTAAATTCTACAAGATCACAGGCAGCGACATGGAGACCTACCACTTCCGGTAAGGAAGTCAGTCAAACATAAAAGTCGTTTCTCATACAGTGTTTCTATTTATAAAAGATTACAATATTTTATGCTTACTTGCCAGTGTTGTGTTCCGGAGTAAAATTAAGGGTTTAATCTCGTTTTTACGCAGAATTATTTTTATTTTCGGGGGTTAAATATATTTACTCCTTAACCACGCCCCCACATAGGCACATACCAAATTTGGCGGGAGTTTTACTTTTGTGGAGAGCATTGTGTGTGTGTGTGTGTGTGTGTGTACCTGTTTTAAATGAAGTTTTTTGAAAATCTAAAAATGCAGAAAGTCTCCTGTGAGGGGTAGGTTTAGGGGTAGGGTTGGTGTAGGGCAATAGAATATACGGTCTGTAATAAACGAATAAAAAAATGAAACAGTAAATTCATAAATTATTATTAAATTATTAATAAAAATGAAAAAGACTAAAAATGACTTTCTCTGAGATTATTATACTTTTTTATTATTAATGCCCTACACCAACCCTACCCCTAAACCTACCCCTTACAGGAAACTTTCTGCATTTTTAGATTTTCAAAAAATATAATAATAATAATAATTAATTTAATCTCGTTTTTAATGAACACATGCTATACATTTATGGCCTTAAACATAAACACTAATTAAATATGGGTTTCTTAAAACAGAATCATTATGAACAAAATAAAAAGGACCTGAACAATGCAAATTAATCAATTACGTTTATTTATTTATTTTTTTGACCCCAGCACCAAATACATTCATTATTTTGAAACATACACCAGTAGCTCACACACCAGGAAAATTCATTTGCAGCAAAAACAAATAATAAAGACAACATATAATTGTTCTAATGTACCTATACTGATCATTTCAGATGTCAAAGTAATTATCATACAAATAAAAAGATAATAAACAGTACTATGAGAAGGATTTAGGCCACAGATGTTGCTAAAGTCAGAAACTGAAACTCTTTCGTAGGCTTTCAGTAAAACCGGCTGATGCTGGTACGATGAAGGGGGTCTAATAAACTGGTGTTTTATGCTTTATTAGAAATTCCATATTCATTTCAAAAGTAATTGTGCAAAGTTATTGTGTACTCAGCTTGGCATATGGGCAAACCCCGACTTCAGTCCAGATCAGAATGGTCCAAATCTGAGCTCATACGGTCAAAACCCATGAGAATGAAAAAATCCAACGTGTTTCATCTTCTGTCTGATGAAATAAATAACATGTTCTACTAACGACCGCATCTGATATTCTGTACATTCATTGATAAAGGCAAATCTTGATGTGAATGCAAAACATTTACCATTCTTAACTCATTGTGTGTTCCGGTCATTTTAACCCATTGAGGATTTTCTTTTACCTGAAATTCCTAGGCAATGTTATCGAATTGGACTAAAATGTACTGACTTTGCTCACAGAGATGGTGTAACAACTTAAAATTTGTTGTTAATTTTTGTACTTTTGTGTTATTGTTTCCCCCCACCTTGTTACACATGTGGTCTTCTTCAAAAATGACCGGCTTACAAAAAAATTCCTTAGAAATTTCTTCTCGTTATACTATATTATTACCAAATATTGTATTCAATCTTTTTAACAACTTGTTTTGCTTTAATTAGAACAGGTTTGAGCTAATGCACTTACATTTTTGAGCAAACATTGACAGAATTATCCACAAATAATGATTTTTTTTACTCAAAAACTGAGGTGAATAAGCTCAGATGGCCAGTCAGTTCCAAAAAGAAATACAAAACCTTAGCTAACTGAAAGAAAACAAGTTCACATTTGATTGATTCCAAGATTTGGTGACAATTAGTGCTGGGTAGTAACTGATTACATGTAAACTGCAGATTCCAAAAATTAAGTATCCACTAGTCAGGTGACTATAATTATACAGGCCACACAATTATACAGGCCGCCTGCATTAAAATTTGACATTTTTATGATTAAAATTAATTAGCTTTTCATCACCTCAAGAACCTCAATTTGGTGTTTAAAGCACTTCTTGATGTTGATAACAAAAAATGGGAAATATTTTCTTAAAGGGGTCCTATTATGCTTTTTCACTTTTTTAATTTTAGTCAGTGTGTAGTGTGTATGTTTGGGCATAAAAAAAGATCTAGAAAGTTACAAATCTCAAAGTCCACTCCAAAGGGAGATATTTCCTTTTTTTTAAAATCCCTTTTAAAGAACTACAACGAACGGCTCGTTTGGACTACAGCGTTTGTTTTCCGGGCTTTGTGATATCACAAAGCGGCTCATTAGAATATCATTAAAAAGAATTCCCGCCTGCAGAAATGTGAATGCAACACATTTTGTTTTTCGGAAGGCAGACCTTCATCAAAGCCGGAACTAATCGAGCCGTTTGTGCCAGGATGGGGAGAACGGTATTTTAATAATGTAAATTATGTGAAAAATAATGCGTTTTTCGAACCACCAAGCATGAGAGCATGTTCTAGTACACCCCCAAAACAAAATCAAGACTTTGTAAAAGAGCATAATAGGACCCCTTTAAGAGTTAGTTCAAAAGTAATCTAAAAGTAATCAAAGAGTACTCAGAATACATTACCTAATATGTGTAATACAACAGATTACGCTACTAATTAACTACATTTTCCGTTATGTAATTTGTAATCATGGACTACAGTTTGTAAATAATCTACCCAGCGCTGGAGATTATACAGCATAATGAGAGATTTACAAGCCATTTTTAAAATGCTGTTGTTGTTTTGTTGACCGGTAACACCAAATTAGGTAAAGCACAAGGGTAAAGAAAAACAGCATATTTGATTTGAAGACAAAATGTTAGGCTTGAAACATACTCTATGCAAATATGTGAAGTCAAATGCTACACAAACTCAAACTTTGTGTTGTTGTGTTCTGAAATTGATCAAGTATGTTTCTGGCTTTATGCTTATGAAAGTTTGCGCTATATGAGCCCATCACTGCAGAAATTTTAACCTACATTTGCTGCCATTTTGTGCTTTTATTAAATTGACAAAAACACAAATATGATGACAGCATTACTTTCTCATGCAGTTTCAATTAGTAAGTTCTTTTCAAATACAACATTCAAGCTTAATAACTTCTAAAAGACGTTTACCAACTCATACCTTTGCTTAGGATACTTTACAGAGATAATTCTCACTTTTCTTCTATAAAAACACAATGGAATTAAATCAGAAAAAAACATTTTTTCAGCTTATGATTTTGTGTGGTAATTCACCTTGTGATACTGCCCTTTTCCCATTTTTTTGTTCAAAAACCATACAATTGATTTTGAGATGAGACATCTGACCCATGTTATGGATTCAGATTCAGACAAAAAAATAGCTTGATTTTCACCATAAACAATACAAAATAGGCTAACAGTGTTTCGAAAGGCAAAGACTCCTATAAGTGCATGTTTAATTTTTTTCAGGGAAAAGCATCCAAATTAACCCCGGATACCCAGAATATTATAAAATCAGATGAATTTTATATATTATAAAATTCAAAAGCCAGATTTTTTCCCCAATCTTTGATAAGTTAGGAAATCAAATACACAAACTAAATTCCAAAATGTACAGATGATTTGATAATATATGATATCAACTCTTTAGCTAAATTAATATGTTGTAAAACGAATAAACAAAAATGATGCCCACCAACTTATTTACTATAAAATATGTTTTTAAAAACCTTTTGCGACCATATTTTGAGCTTATAATTACATCTTTGAGCTTATAATTAAATCACCGATCTATTAATAAAACCCATCAAATTTCCCCATATTTCAGATTAATATGTTTAAAATAATATGTATGAACACAATTTTTAACCAAGGAATGTACACTACTGGTCAAACATTTGGAATAATTAATTGGAAAGAAGACTCTTCTGCTCACCAAAGCTACATTTATTTGAGCAAAAATACAGTAAAAATAGTAAATATTCTGAAATGTTATTACAATTTCAAATAACTGTTTCTATTTGAATATATATTAAATTGTCATTTTTTTCCTGTGATGCAAAGCTGAATTTTCAGCATCATTACTCCAGTCTTCAGTGTCACATGATCCTTCGGAAATCATTCTAATATGCTGATTTGCTGCTAAAGAAACATTTCTGATTATTATCAATGTTGAAAACACTTGTGCTGCTTCACATGTTTGTGTTTTGATGAAATAAGGAGCAGGAGAGACTTCTTTCAAAAACATTAAAAAATCTTAATTCTTCCAAACATTTGACCAGTAGTGTATAAGCTAAAAATGCCAAATATAAAGAGCCAAAAAAGACCAAGCAAAATAAACAAAAAGGCAATTATATTAACAAACCATATCCATGAAAACAAACCTGAATCTGTATGGAACAGTGGCCACTGTGAGGGCTTAATGCCATAATTTGACATTTTTTTATCTACATATATTTATAGACATGGGTATAGTTTCAGATACACCCAACATGGTCTATATACACAAACCATATCCATGAAAACAAACCTGAATCTGTATGGAACAGTGGCCACTGTGAGGGCTTAATGCCATAATTTGAAATTTTTTTATCTACATATATTTATAGACATGGGTATAATTTCAGATACACCCAACATGGTCTATATAGAATAAAAACCTCCACCTGAAAACTCTTCTAACTATATAACCTAACAAAGAAACTGCTTAGACAAGTCCTCATACAATCAATAAAATATATTTGATAATCTCCCCCGTGATTATAATGAGTGCAACTTTAGAAAGTAGTGGAAATGCAGTAAGGCCATCCAAAATGAACCTGCAATGTGTATATATAGGCACATAGTTCTTTAATATTTGAGATACTGATGTGTGTAACTCTTAAAAAAGCTTCAATCATCATTGGTTGCTGCTTAAAATGATGGGACACTGTTCCACAGATTCTGCCATTAAGTGTGTAAACATTAAAACATGTGAACGTAGTACATAACACATGAAATCGCCTAAGGCAAATCAAACCCAGCTAACAGGGAACGTTTTGCTAACGTTCTGGCAAGGTTTTCTCAAAGTTATCAACAAACGTTCTTTCAGTAACGTTAATAGAATGCTTGTTTAAAGTTATCTGGTTTTTAAGAATGTTCTCAAAACGTTTTTTTCTGAAATCTTTCAGTTGGACATTCATCTGACATTTTTTTTTTTTTAAATGTTACTAATTGTTTCAGAACGTTGAGAGAGCATTCAAAAGTAACATTTCCATAATGTTCGCAAAATGAGAAAATGGAATGTTCCCTTAACGTTCGCATAACCAGGGGGAAAAAAAGGTTTTAACCTTCTGGTGCTTAACTTTATTGTTATAATACATATTTTCCGAAACATGTTTTACTCTAAAACTGCAATATAATTAAAACCATAATCGTAAACAAGTTGTGTTCCGAATTTGAAGTTTATATCACAAAAAAACGAGCTTTCAGTAAGATTTTCTTTGAGCGCAGTACCAAACGTTTCCACTAGATGAAATTCGTTTCCCATTCATTTCCAATGCGGACATTTTTGACTGCAAAAAATGGGACTATTTTTTTCACAACCATTTAATCTTTTTGAATCATGTCCATATATTTGATTTTTTTGATCATGATTTTTTTTTTCACATAGCAATTGCCAAATCCTTTACCAAGATTAATTCTATTCTGATGAATTAAAAATTCTAAAAAAAAATTTTTTTTAAACAATTTGTGGGTAAAAAATTACTGAAGAGCACCAGAGGGTTACAACAATTTGATGAAACCTGGATATTTTGATGTTCAGAGAACATTCAGGAATAACATTTTCAAAACTAGCTGGGAACGTTAGCAAAACATTCTTAGAGCGTATTTTTGTTAGCTGGGAAAACACAGATCACAAAATAAGGCCGATTGCATAGAACATGAGCTGTTTCCACATTCGCAAACTGGGTTCGAGGCTTAAAGGCCAAAGTGTTTCTGCAGTAAACTGTTGATTTCTGAAATAGTTTTTAGAAAAATAAAAAGCCACAAATATTAAAGAACTCATTCTGATGTGTTCGATCGCAGCGAGTTCAGTCCGTTTTGGTCTGATCGGCTTTCAGTCTTGTGTATCACTCACATTGTGTGAACGTTTTCCGGTTTCTTATCGAGATATGGGCTTGATTTCGGGTTTGATCAAGTGTATTGTGTTATGTATTTTAGCTGGGATCGATCTGATTCGTAGTTAGGCTGTCCCGTGACAGCTGTGGCACCGTGTGACGCATTGATATTGACACTCTGACACGGAGACGTTAAAGCACCTACAGGATTTGGGGTTTGAGGGAGTGGGCTCTGTCCCTCAGTGTAAGGCCATTGGCCAATTGCTGGGAGGCCTGAGAGCTGATTGGAGCTCGTGGGGGGAAGAGGGCGGGGCCAGACTGGGCAGGTATCAGCTGATTGGCCCCTCCGTCTCTCCGTCCTTGTCCGACTCGTCTTGTATCTCTTCAGTGTTCCCTGAGTCACTGCTCGCGGATGAGCTGATGGAAAGAGAATTTCTGAAAGAGAAAGAGAATATGATTCAAATCCACATTAAAAAACCCTCATTCTCAGGAAACGCTGTCAGTTTTGTCTGCAGGACTTATTATTGATAAAATGAACATGGAAAATCTAACTAAATTAAAACGAAATATAAAAAAAAAATGTATTACGGGAAATAAAATAAATGTTAACTAAAATAAAATAACTTAAAAAGCTTAAACATTTCTCAACTTAAAATAACTAAAACTGAAATTAAAATGAATAAAAATTATTAAGACATTTAAAAAAATACAAAAAATTACAACAAAATTACTAAAGCTAACTAAAATGGAAATGAAAATGGAAAATAGAAAAAAACTAATTCATACTAAGAAACTATATTCCACTTGTGTGATGAATGAATATCATCCGTGATTTATGCCATCTCTTTAATTACACTTCTAAACATCACATTTTAGCACAAAAAAGGCAGATAAAAGATCAATATATATATATATATATCAGAATCAGAATCAGAAAGAGCTTTATTGCCAAGTATGTTTGCACATACAAGGAATTTGTTATAGTGTCACAAGCTTCCAGTACACAGAGACAACAACAACACACAGATAATACAAATTAGATGTGAATAAAATACACATACGCATAAATATAAACCACAAAAAAAGAATAATGTGTATGTACAGGTGTGGTATAGATGGAATAGGAATAGAATAAAATTAAATAAGTTGTAGGGATGTACTAGGGTTTAGGGTGATAAATAATTATAAGGTTATTGCACATACTGTACTTTAATTGCACAATGGGAGAACATTAACTGTTCATGAGATAGATTGCCTGGGGAAAGAAACTGTATATATATATATATAAATAAAGTTGTGCAAGCTATGGCAGTGATCTGTGTTTGTGTTTTTCATTCTAAAGGAATTTATATACAAGATTAAAATAAAAAATGGCAAAATAACCACAATCATTTTCTACATGCAACATTATGAGGTCATTTAACATTTATTGTGACAAAGCTGAAAAACAAGATATAAGCTGCCATTATATTTGTATTTTTTATTTGTTATGTAGGGGATTTTAAAAATGTGATTTCTAGACCTGAATGTAAATTTTAAAAAAGTCATGCAAATTCTTAATATATAAATATATAAATATATATATATATATATATATATATATATATATATGGGTGTTAGAAATTGCTATTTGTGAGTAAATAATAAAAAACGAATGAATCAGTGTAATCACAAACGTCTGGAAAAGTCATGTAAATTGATAATAAAAAGTGTAAGCCCTGTAAAACATTGTTATTGAAAATTGTAAAGTGAAATGATCTATAATTATTTTATTTAATTATTTTAATATATTGGCACTCCTAATTCCTGCAATTAAAAAGAAATGGTCAGCCTTGTCATTACAGGAGAAGAAAACCTCATCTTAAAATGAAAGTGATTCATCATTTGCTAGCTGATCACATCTTGCCGGGTTAGGACATATTGCTAGACTTTGTCTTTAGTACTTTTGAAAACGACAGATATTTCAGATCTTAGATCAGCACTATAAGCTGTTTTTCTTAGCAAACGTCCTTTAGTGAAGCTGCATTCTCTGAATGATGAGTGAAATCACCTGCCACCCTTGATCATTCTCTTGCACGTCTCCATCTGCACGTCCAGCCCTCGTTTCATGCTGCACATCTCCATGTACTCATGCAGATGTTTGTTCATGTCACTCTTAGCCGTGGCCAACTCCATCTGTGTGCGAGAGAGATAGATCGCAGACACATTCAACTTCAGTAGGAGGACAAACACGATCCCAACCAATCCCAGTTTGACTTGGATGGAAATACAGAAAAACAGGCACATTCTAACCTCGATTTGTCCGATTGTCTTCTGATATTCCTGCTCTCTGGTCTTGAAAACAGACTCGGTCTCATCGATGAGATTTCCCAGACTGCAATCCTGAGATATGTGACACACAATGGCTTATTTCACTCATATTTACTCTCAATCTGTACAAATGTGCTGAGAACAACACTGATAAAAGAAGAAATGAAAACATTTATTGAGCAAGGTGGCATTAAATTGATGAAAATTGACAGTAAAGACATTTATAATGTTACAAAAGATTTCTATTTCAAGTAAATGCTGTTTTTTAACTTTCTATTCAGCAAAAATGTGTTTCCACAAAACTATGAAGCAGCACAAGTGTTTTCAACATTGATAATAATCACAAATGTCTCTTTTCTGAAGGATCATGTGACACTGAAGACTGGAGTAATGATGCTGAAAATTCAGCTTTAGATCACAGGAATAAATTACATTTTAAAATATATTCACATAGAAAATAGTTATTTTAAATTGTTATAATATCTCACAATTTTACAGTTTTTCCTGCATTTTTAATCAGAAACATGCAACCTTGGTGAGCAGAAGAGACTTCTTTCAAAAGCATTAGATAGTCTGACCGACCCCAGTCATTTGAACAGTAGTGTATATGGATGAGAAATGGAAACTCACAGTGTCGTGTGCGTCTCCGTTGCTGTCGAGGGCACCGGTGCTGTTGTTAAGGCTGTAGGGCATGTTGTAATTGGTGAAATCCTCCCATAGCAGCAGCGTATCATCGTTCTCTTCCCACGTCAAACTGTCACAGTCATCATCGATCTCAAATGTCTCCCGCCTAGCAACAAATGAGTTATCTGAACAATGTCTGCGTGTGAGGAAATAGAATGGGACAGAAAGAGAGGAGAGAGAAAGAGCAGGCAGTGAAGACAGTCACAGGACGAGAGTGAAGACCAGCAGAAAACAGGACGGATACATACACATACAGACGTACACCACATTAAACGAGACCCAAATCTGATTTTTGCCTCACTGTGAACAGCGAAATTTGCACTCACATTTTCAAGTGGAAATTGGGTATGCATTTGTTTTGCAATGTGACTTCAGTTTTTTTATTTTTATTATTATTCATTATTTGAAAGCATCATTTAACCCTGTAAAGCCAGACATATGAAATTATAGTCAGATAAAAAAAAATAAAAAATGTATCTAAAAAAGGTTTGCTCATGTATTTTTGTTGAGTATCATCTTCAATACATCAGGTTTTCATGGCTCATATAATATTATTTAGTAAGAATATAGAGGAAAAAACAGCTCGGTTTTATTCAAAGGCAAAGATATGCAATTTGGTGCAAATGCTGATATTTATATGGTCAAAAAGTAAGATGAAATTCTGATAACTTGCAATGTAAATCAGTGAGATCTTAATAACAGTATAACAGACTACTTACATAAAATGATATAAATATCAGTTGTCACTCTGTATCTCCCAATAATATGTCTTAGTAAAAAGATATTTAAATGCATAGTTTTATTATCAATGCTCTGTAGTTTTAAAACATATAATGCAATGCCATGTTGACTGAGAGTTGAACAAATAAATGTTGCTCAAAAACCTGATTATCAAATTTGATACATTTTAATGACTTTACGAAAATAAAAAAGATTTATATTGTATGGATAATCAAGTAAACCTAAGTTTCTTCAGTACAGTAAGTGTTCATCTTGAAATATTACTAACAATATAAAAGTTATTCTTACGTTTACTTTATAAAAATTAGTAAAGATTTCACAGCAAAAAGACACATGAACCACAACCTGAAGGTGGACGTTTTTACAATTAACAGTGTCTCCCTGACATGACTGCATAAACACTACTGCGTTCCTGAAACCACGCCTTCTTTCTTTGCGTGCACATTTGGGGGGCATTATGCTAATATTTCCACATAGTGACGTAGATATGTGGGGGCGTGTTAGAACGAGCCGTTTTAGGTAGGTGTGGTTGACTCTTAACTTTTATAAAGAATATCTCTTTGGATTTGAGACTTTAGTCTTTGCAATTTTACAGTTTTTCTTTATGCACCAAGAGCTTGTAACACTCCAAAGAGAAAGGAAAACTTGAAATCGCATCATATGACCCCTTTAAAAGGCCTTTTACTTGCCTTTTTTACCTAAAAAATTTCAACCAGACATCAGAAAGCATGTAGTAGATTGTGTGCAACAGGCTTTCAGCCAAGTTTTGTGTAATCATCAAAACATAAAATGATACAGGCTTTATAGGGTTAAAGAGGTGCTCCACCTGAAAAACATTTGATTTCATTACTGTTTTAGTCATTTGCAATTAATTTAATGAATCATTCATTTGAGTCAGTAAACTCAGGTTGCTGTCTAAAAAAACTAGGTGGTATTACAGTTTTTTTATTCGCTTTGGTAGCCTACTGTTTTCACAAGTAAAGTGTATATTTTCAAAACTCTTAGTACAAAAATCTAAACTGATCACACTTGTAACATCGCTAGTCATTCTTTTCAAAACTGATCTCATGCTTTCATTACAATTACACATATTTTCATCCACACAATCATTGTTTCAAAACATAAGCTTATTGTAATATATATTGAGAACATTTGATTTAATCACCGAAACACAACAGTATAATCTTTTTTCAATTTAGGACTTTTAACAATCAGTTCAATTGAAGAGCAAACAATGCAAGATACATGTTTCAAATCCCCTTTGTTGCTGAAATAATTACAGTAATACAGGCAATGATAATTAATACAGGCATAACTGTCATGTTAGAAAATACACTTACATTACCTAACCTGCATAACTCACGTAAAATCCATAATGTTTGAAAAAATATTTATTCTGTGTGTTATCAAAAGGTGCGATGAAGGTCTGGCATGGCCATAAGGTTTTGTGCTAGAACAGAGTTTACTGTCAATGCAGTAAATGTCCTCACTGTGCCATATGACTGAATCTATACTGTAACTGAATTTTTCAGATGAAGGGTGAGTTATAGTAATGTGCGGTCTTTACCATGGTAATGCCTCCATATACAGTATCACATGGCATAATATAAAATGCTGTGTTTGATGCCATCTGTCTCCCTTCTCCTGATTTTTCTTTATAAAGACATCTCAATTATAAATACAGTATGTTATCAACTAACATAGTTTTGACCTGACACTATTATTCAAGATGCAACATCTGAGAGTCAGCTGATGCGAGCTTGACTAACGTGACCTGCCAGAACTAACGCTACGCTTGATTTTTGAGTGAAATATTTATTATTAAGTTTTAACTTCTTATTTTTTTGCATGCATGTCAAAAGACAAGTTTTGCGATTAAGACCGGTGTATGATACGAGCCATATTTCAAACAGTTGCATGCGAAGAACCTTAAAAATATCAGATTTGGGGAGAAAATCAAGAGTCGGGCACTTTGGCTTGCACTACAATAGCTAGGTGAAAGTGCGAAAGTGAGAATCAGAAAAACACAGAAATACCAGCTTTACGGGATCATGAAAGTGGAAAAAGATTAAAGTCTCAGTCCCCATTCATTACAAACGCATGGAAAAAGAGCAGCCTGCACAATTCCCCAAAATTGCTTTTGTCTGCCTGCAATTCTTTTCATCACCACTTGGTGCCCCCAGAGTAAGCATGAGATGATCTCATATCTCAGGCTGAAACCTGAATGTGTTTTTTGTTGTGAGGACTCACAGATGGTTGAGCATGCGTTTCATCTGGTCTGTGATGTTGAACGGGACGTCCTCCTCCGAAGTGCTGGGATCCGCATCCATCTCTGAGCTTTCCTCATCCGATACTGGCTTCTTCTCCTTCTTTTTGCACACCACAGCCATCTGAAATACACGAACATATATTACAGGCTAGGGGTGTGTGATACTGACAAAAAATGTTATCTCGATAGTTCATGTGATTTTTTCAATAATGATAATTAAACAATATTTTGCTGAGAGTGTTTTTTTTGCCAGTACAGTGGCTAGTTTAGGTCTGCCAATGGATAAATAAATATGACACTAAAACCGCCAATAGGTGGCATCAAGTAATGAGTGATTCATTGAATCATTCATTTAAATGATTCGTTCGAAATAGCTGATTCATTTAGAACCGAAGCAATTGGCTGTCTTTATGAATGGATCATTGAATCATTGACTCAAATGATTCATTCAAAAACAGATTCATTCAGAAAGGAAACAAATTTTAGACAGTGTGTCTAAAATATAACTAACTCAATGTTTTTTGAACTGTGGTATAAAGTTTGCAATCGCACACGCGCTAATATTCGCAAAAACAGCAGGCTCTCATGCTTAGTGGCATTCTAACTACATTCTATTCTAATAGGCTTCCTCATGCATGCTTCAAGACGTGTTTTTGTTTGTTTTTTGGTTTTTTTACTCACCCTGTCTGCTGGTGCTCTGGATGGACTGAGGTTGAACATCTTGGACATGTCCTCTGAGTTCCTCTGCTGGGCCACGTCACACAGTTTGGCTGTGATGTCTATTCTCCTGCAGATGTCCATGTCCACCGTCATGGCTTTCTCCTGAATCTTGGTGTCAAGGTCGGACATTTGCTAAACAAAGATTCAAGCAGCAGGGTTAGAAAATGAAAAGGAAACGATTTCTGTACAAACAATACGTTTATGATGCTGGAGAAACAGCATTTACTTAGTCAGAATGGATTTTTGTCTTCAAAGTCTGGTCTATGAATGTCAGTAGTTTAAAAAAAGCAATTGTCACTTTATTCTTACTCCCATGCCTCTAGATTTACATGAAGGCAACGTTCACACCGCAAAATTCAGCAATTTTTGACATGGGCTGTCAGTATTTTATTTGACAGCTGTATTTATTAACAGGTGTAACTCTCGAATTGTCCATAATGAACCATATACTGTCTGTATGAGCAAGTAAACAAAGTCAATCCCCTTTTCTTTAGTAGCCATAGTGACAATGACCTAATTTAAATATCAAATATGGTCCAATTGATGAGTAATTAAATTTCTTATTAAAAAAATAATTTTTTTTTAAATAAAAAAGAGTTGTTTAAAATGAAAAATTACGGTAATGTTAATATAAAAAAAAAACATAAAAAACATGGAATGTATTTAAAAAATAAATTGAATTTTTAAACATAAAAACAATATTGTAAAATAGAAAACAATATTATTAAAATTAAAATAAATGTTGATATTAATATAAAATATTTTTAAAATAAAAACAATACAAATGTATTAAAAAAGAAACTGTAATTATTCAAAAATAAAAACAATATTTGTAAATTAGAAAACATTTTTCAAAATGAAAAATAAATATTGATATTTTTAATATACATTTTTTTTAAATAAAAACAATATTTTAAAATTGAAAATAGTATTTTATAATAAAAATAAATGTTCATATTTGTTAAAATAAAAATAATATTTTTATATTAAAAAAGAATGTTAAGATTTTTAAATCAAAATAAAAAATGTAAAATAAAAATATATTTAAAAAATAAATGGTAATATTTAAAAAAATAAAAATAAAAACAATATTTGTAAAATAGAAAAAAATATTTTTAAAATAAAAAATAAATACTGATATTTTTAATATAAAAATATTTTTAAAATAAATGTAGATCACTTAGTTAAAAATACACCATTCATAAAAAAACTAATTCAGTTTGGTTCTCTGCACACCACAAATAAAAATGAAAATTCAAAAGAAAATACTATTGTCACTAACAGAAATTTTCGTGAGTGAATTGGTTTGGAAAATGTAGCTGTCACATGTAAATAACTGAATGGAGTGTAGCTGCAGTGTGTGTGTGGCCATACTGTAGTTATGCAGATTCAAACCGAGAAACTCTCATTCTCTTAACAAAAACACCCAGTGCTACAGGATCATGCTAAATCATTATAATCTCATGCTGAACATCAATTATAAGATAGAAACAACACATCAGTCATCAATCAATGTCATTGCACACAGACGCTCAGACCAACAAGTTAGTCTTGTGGTAAATCCACAGGCACGCAACCAACGTGAGCGGTTAATCTCACCTGAAGGCCTTATGGGAAACAGTTGCTCTGATTTATTTATTCTGCATGGAGAAGAGGAGGAGGCCGAGCAACAAAAACATTGAGGTACACCACCACAGAATAAAAAAAGAAAGAAATTCTCACAATTCTGCTTTTTTTTCTCATAACATGAGTTTATGTTTCACAATTCTGACTTTTCTCACACTTCTGAGAAAAAAAAAAGTGTGAATATTGGACATCAAATTCTGAGTTTATATCTCGCAATTCAGAGAAGACAAGTCGTATTCCAGGTTCATAACTTGCAATTACGAGATATAAAAATGCAGTTCTGAGAAGAAAAGTAAAAAATTCTGACTTTTTGTTCTCAGAAATGTGAGATATAAACTCAGAGTGACAAGAAAAAAGGCAGAATTGTGAGAAAGTAACAATTACCTTTTTTATTACCTTTTTTATGAGATATAAACTCGTAATTGTGAGAAAAAAAGTCTCAAAAAAAGCTTGTCACAATTTTCCTTGCAATTTTAAGTTCATATCTCACAATTTGGACTTATCTTCTCAGAATTGCAAGTTTATATTTCTCAAATGCAAGTTATAAACTTGTAATAAGACTTGCAATAAGAGTTTATATCTCACAATTCTGACTTTTTCCTTAGAATTGCAAGAAAAAAGTCTGAATTGTCCCTTCGCCTAGAGTTTGATTGACAGGCGATCTGACCAATCATAACGCAGACAGGAGAGTAGATTAACGTCGGTGGACTTGAACTTGAAAAATGGTGTGTTTTAGCATCTTTCCACGGTTGAAACGACACCTTCTGATGTTCACTCATGTTTATTTTGAGCTATAACTACTAGTAAAGAGGATGAGAGGATCGGTTCAGGTGCTGCTTGAACTGAGGAGCTACAGTGATCTGTCACCACACATTAAAGAGCCACAAAACACTATTTATTGTTTGAATTTCCTAAAAAAAGACCAAATTTGAAAGCTGAGATTTTGTTTCATGCCAAAAGTAACCTGCTTTGTCTTGCCTGTCGTCCTCTTTGCTCCGCGATGTATTTTTCACTGCGTGAGAACATGATGTGCGGCGTGAAAGCGTCATGGCTTGTCGGACGTAGCAACAGTAACTAAGGGGAATGGGTCTTTGCGATGGGTCAGTTGTGAGATAAAAAGTCATGATTCCTGTCTTAATTTTTTATTTCATGGCGGAAATAAGCTTCCATCAAAACAGATGCAAATTAAACAAATCAGGGCAATTGTTTTTCCTCGTTAAATTTAGTCCACTCAGTGCTTTCACAGATCATGTCTTGCATTCTCTCTTACTTTCAGGTCCAGGATTTTCCTCCGGTTTTCTACGGCTCTAGAGTGGCTCCGTCCGCCAGCCTTTATGATAAATAGCGATTTCAGTTCACAGCTTTTATTGCTCCAAAACTATGATTTTTAGCAGTGACACTCGAGTGAATGACTGGCTGGCTGACAGATGAAGCGAAGATGAGTAAGTCTAAACATTAAGCCGTAAATTCAGGTGACATCTGGATAAACGGTTTATTCATTCCTCACCATCTAGATCAGCCGGTACAAATCGAAGGCGTGTGTGCGTGGGATGATATGACAATGAGACTCAAAACAGAGCTCTGTTTGTGTATGTATTGTCTCTGTGTTTCTGCCAGAGGGGAAAAGTGGCAAATAAAGCCGAGCGAGTTTCATGGAAAACAACCAGTCACAGGATTTACTTTGGAATTAAGCTATTAAAACCTGATTGAAAAACTCAGATCCTTATCAAATGTGGTTAAAAACATCATCCATCATCCATCATCCATGGACTGAAAACACATTCTTATGCTGTGATCTGAAGATGGGATAAAATAATACAATGTTACTGATCTTCATAATGAGTACAAATAGATTTGGACTTTTTTTCTCCTAAGCATATGTCTTAAGTCTCTGTGATATTTTGGGCTCTAGATATGGAAATACTCACATCACTCATAAGGCTCTTGAAGACCACCAGTTCAGCTTTCAGTCTTTCGACCTTCTCGTTCAACTCGTCCTGAATGGCTTCGGATTCGTTTACGTTCTGAACACACGCAAACACGAACATAAGAAAACATGAACACACAAAGCAACATAAGAATACATGAAATAGTCTGTATGACGACACTTCACTCAAGCGGTCAGGGTTTAGCCAGGTTAGTTTGTTCTAGTTAGTTGGTGCATGTTTTAACTACACCATCTAGCAACAAAGACATCTCCACTGGCAAGCATTAAAAGTAGTCATATACACAACTGTTCAAAACAATCTCTTCTGCTCACCAAGACTGCATTTATTTGATCAAAAATGTGGTAAAAAAAAGGTAATATTATTTCAATTTGAAATAAGTGTTTTCTATCTGAATATATTTTAAGATGTAATTTATTTCTGTGATCAAAGCTGAATTTTCAGCATCATTCCTCCAGTCTTCAGTGTCACATGATCTTCAGAAATCATTCTAATATGCTGATTTGCTGCTCCAGAAACATTTCTGATTATTATCAGTGTTGAAAACAGTTGTGCTGCTTCATACAGTATGTTTGTGGAAACTGATCAATTTTCTTTCAGGATTTTCTGATGAATAGAAATTTCAATAAAAGTTCTAACTGTCACATATTAACTATTCACAATGTGATTATATTTGATTCCATTTAAAATATTGTAAATATTAAATATCATAAAATATTGTATATATTCAATTATGTATTCATAAATATTATATTTATAATTCATACATTTATTTAAATTGGTGATGCTCCAATTTTTTTTTAACCAAAACACTGAACGAAATTAGAAGTTGAAAAAGTTGAAAACCAAAACTGAAAAAAAATTATTTAATAAAAAATGTATCAAATTTATTTTTTTTGAACACTCAAATAAAAACTAAGTTGTATATAAGCATATAGAATACACGCATATAGTACACATGCACACATACTGTATATTGTATATTAAATATATATATTTTACCAGTGCCCAATTTGGAAGATTTTTAAATAACACAAAAATGACTTGTTTCTGTTAACAGACAGCTATCTCCTGATATTATAGACCTTGACTTGGCTTTATTAATAAAGCTTACAGACAGATCTTCATGTTAATGCCATGAGCACACACTTTCTGAAAAAAAAAAAGGTACGAAAGCTGTCACTGCAAATATGTACCATTAAGGTACTGATATGCACCTTTAGGAGTAAATAAAAGATACCACCCCAGTGACAGCTTTTGTACCTTTTTTCTGTGAGTGCATGATGCCAGTGTAGCCTGAACACAGCACACACTCTCTCCCATCTAATGAAATCCCCACAGCGACGGCGCTGAAGGTTGCAGAGGAAATCCATACAACTCAGGGCAGAATTTTAAAAAGCCGGCTCTGAGCATGTTTGGGATCTCTGGGGATGCTTCTCTCCTCTGCAGTTTTGCTGACCCATAATCCAACACAAACACAGATGCAGCCGTTTATTGATTTTCCCGCTGCATCAGCAGAGGATGGATCTCACACCTGCAGCGGGTTTCTGGGGTAATGTGGCGAGTTTGAGACTGACATGGATGCGGCACTGGGCCACGCGGACATATTTAAACACTCAAACTCTTAAATGCATTCCATTTACAGCCCTGACCCAGATTGTTTGATTAGACACACACACACACACACAGACACACACAGACACACACACACACACACACACACACACACACACACACACACACACATACACACACACACACACACACACAAACACACACACACACACACAGTCGTTTATATTTGCTCAGATCACATGTGTGAGAAGTTACTCATCATGTATTTTAGCAGGATGGCATGCTCACACTCACATGGGGTCATTTCAAGGAACACCAGATTTAATTTTATCATAAGCGGTTTATTCTGGGTGGTTGCTTATTATTTAAACTTTAACTTCTCTCAAATCTCTGACTTTTGATTGCAGAATCAATCTGAGCACAAACTGAGACATCATTGAGATCTCTTCTAAGACTTTAGAGGAGAAACATGTACGAATCCATACAGCAAAATGAGTTGTTAAATTATACAAAAAAATGACCAAACCTTATATTGTTATACATATAAATATATTTTGATACGTTTTTTACTTACTTATATTTCCTCATACTTTCTAGCTATTTTAATATTTATTTTCAATATATTTATATTGTCCAAAATACTTCGGACATGCATTGACTAAAAAGTCATTTTCTTGCCCCTTTCAAGTATGTTTTCTAATATTTTCTAATGTATTTAATGTAAATATATGTATATTGTTGTTACAAATACATTTTGCATTCACCCAAAATTTATTTTAAGACTAGAAATGGTTTTAAATGTTTTTCCTGTCCTCTGAAGTATATTTTTAAATATATTTCCTCAGATATTTTCTATGTACACATTTTATGTACATTTTGCAATAACTCAAAATTTATTTTAAGATTGGAAATGTATTTTCTTGCTGCATGAAGTATGTTTTCTTATATTTTTCAATATATTTTCTGTCCATTTTATATATATATTTTTTTCAATGTAAATATATATATATATATAGTCAAAAATACATAAAAAAAAATACATTGTGCATCAAATTTATTTTCAGATTGGAAATGTATTTTGGCATTTAAAGGTTTAAACCAAATATATTTGCTCAGATCACATGTGTGAGAAGTTACTCATCATGTATTTTAGCAGGATGGCATGCTCACACTCACATGGGGTCATTTCAAGGAACACCAGATTTAATTTTATCATAAGCGGTTTATTCTGGGTGGTTGCTTATTATTTAAACTTTAACTTCTCTCAAATCTCTGACTTTTGATTGCAGAATCAATCTGAGCACAAACTGAGACATCATTGAGATCTCTTCTAAGACTTTAGAGGAGAAACATGTACGAATCCATACAGCAAAATGAGTTGTTAAATTATACAAAAAAATGACCAAACCTTATATTGTTATACATATAAATATATTTTGATACGTTTTTTACTTACTTATATTTCCTCATACTTTCTAGCTATTTTAATATTTATTTTCAATATATTTATATTGTCCAAAATACTTCGGACATGCATTGACTAAAAAGTCATTTTCTTGCCCCTTTCAAGTATGTTTTCTAATATTTTCTAATGTATTTAATGTAAATATATGTATATTGTTGTTACAAATACATTTTGCATTCACCCAAAATTTATTTTAAGACTAGAAATGGTTTTAAATGTTTTTCCTGTCCTCTGAAGTATATTTTTAAATATATTTCCTCAGATATTTTCTATGTACACATTTTATGTACATTTTGCAATAACTCAAAATTTATTTTAAGATTGGAAATGTATTTTCTTGCTGCATGAAGTATGTTTTCTTATATTTTTCAATATATTTTCTGTCCATTTTATATATATATTTTTTTCAATGTAAATATATATATATATAGTCAAAAATACATGAAAAAAAATACATTGTGCATCAAATTTATTTTCAGATTGGAAATGTATTTTGGCATTTAAAGGTTTAAACCAAATATATTTTACATTTGGAAAATATATTGTCTTAAAGGGACAGTTCACCAAAAATGTTCACCCTCACGTCATTCCAAACCTGTGTGAGTTTCTTTCTTTTGCTGAACACAAAAGACGATTTTTCTGAAGAATGTTGGTAACCAAACAGTTGACGGTAGCCATCGACATCCATAATATTTATTTCCATACTATGGAAGTCAATGGGGACCAGAAACTGTTGGGTTACCAACATTCTTCAAAACATCTTCTTTCGTGTTTAACACATAAAGGTTTGGAACAACATGAGGATGAGTAAATGATGACAGAATTTTCATTTTCAGGTGAACTATCCCTTTAACTATACATTCCACATATATTTTGATCAGAAAAAAAAATATTTTTGCCATACTGGAAAAATGATACGTCCTGAAGAAACGCTTGAGAAGATCTTATTTGTGCTTTGCATTTGCATTTGGGCAACAAACGTGTTGAATACGACCCCTTTAACTGTATAATTTCAGTATGTTCTCCAGCATCATGGATCTGGATGTGGACACTCTTGTCATAGGTTTCAGCTGTCGTCAAGTGAGAAACCCACGTCACATAAATGGCAAATGTAATTAGTATCACATTGAGAGAGTCTAGACGGCTGGAGCGCAGGTGAGCTCACCTCCTGCAGCGTCTGCACCATCGACTCCATCTGTTCTCTTCTCGACAGCTCCTCCTCCCATCTGCAACACACAGGACACACCTCTGGTGAGTCTGACCATCACACTATGAGTCATTTTATATCATGGTAACGGTGCACATTTATGTTATAAAATTACAACTTTGCTGTTGTGGCAACAGCATCAAAGCCTCCTTAGGTGGAAAATCCAATGAATTAAATACTTACTCAAATGAAAGCAACTTCATCTGATATCAGTGCAACAGATTTCTATTATGTCCCAAACAGCAAAAAATATATATTTTTAAATATCCCAATATATTTGTGGCCATTTTTTGTATATTTTTGGGAATTTAAAAGCATTATTATTATTATTATTATTATTGCCCTCCATATATTTAAACCCAAGAAAATACATTCACATGTCACATTTGTAGAAGAACTTGTCTATAACACAGGTGAACATATAACACATCCTCCAGTAGGTTATTCCTAAATGTAAATTTTGATATTTCTGAAACATATTTTGGTATATGAAAGTTGAAAGTAAATATATCATAATATTTCACTTTCAAAACACTGCTTACAACATATATTTAGCATACTGAATATTTAAAATTGTAGCATTTATTTATTTATTCAATGTTTGAGAGTTAACGCTTGCATTAATACAAATGACTCAAGGCAATAAATCATAGATTAACCAATCTGATTGGATGCATCACCTTTTAAGTTTAATCAATCAATTATCACTTTGATTCATTTATATTTATACATTTAACAGATGCTTTTTATCACAGAGCCAACAACATTTGTAGTATACAATGCCAGGTTTATTAGAAAGCTAGATTAAAGTCTTAACTTATTTGGATCAACTCAAGAAGTCACCTTTATTTCTTTAGCGATTTATACAAAACAGATTGTTTCAAATGTGCTTCACAGTAATAAACAGGAAAATAACAGAACCAATGGTGCAAACTTCAGCTCTAAAAAGACAACAGTGTCATTATTCAGCTCACAGTGTAAATTAACATAAAGCAGTCCTGCTCGATTATAGCTATGCAGATGGTTCATGCTGTGTTCATATGCGGACAAAGGCTCATCTGTTCCCTTTTGGTCTCATTGATCGTTGAGCTCAGGAATCCTCCGGTAAACCCTCGGCTGTGCTCCGCTGGCGTCTGTGGTCTGTGTGCCCACCCCAAGGTGTCTGGGACGGGCCAGATCTGTAACCCAATACTGCGCTCTGACAGACAGAGGAAAACCAGCACAACCAGACCAAAGGGTAGACTTATGGGATTGATTCTTTACAGATATCAACTAATTCATGTTACAGATCATCACCTGAAATACAGCAAAAAATTTACTTATTCTTATGTGACGCCATTAGGAATTTGTTAAATTAAATTCTATTCTATTCTATTATATATATATATATATATATATATAAAACTTTTTTATCTTACAATTCTTTTTTCTCAGCAATTTTGTGTTATAAAGTCAGAACTGTGAATTTATATCTCGCAAAAATGTTGACTTTTTTTTATCTCAAAAGTCAGATTTAGGAGTTCATATCTCACAAAAAAATAGTGTCAATTGTGAGATAAAACGTTGCAATTAGCTACCTTTTTTATCTTGTATTCAGTGGCGGAAACATGCCTTCCATATATTATTTTATTTGGGGTCAGTAGCATTTATTTTAAAGACATTTTATACCTAGAACACTTTTATATGAATAATTTTATTTAGTGAGGATGCATAAGACACTACTTTCAAAAACATGCTGTGATTGGCTTATATAATAATATTAATTATTATTATTATTAAATAAAATGTATTATAATTCACTATATAACAAGGTTAGGTTATTGTGTATTCTGTGGTCTCTGTTTGGTTTACAGTAATCTGTAAAGTAAATTCAAATCAGGAAATGACAAACCACAAGCCAGGGAAATGCTTCTGAAAGCACATGAACCATTACTTAAATATGTATATCTGTTGCTTAAAGCCTGCAAATTATGACTGACAGCTGTAAAGAGACAGATAATCAAACGTGTAAACAGAATTGCAGAACAGCTCTGTGTGCCGGAGGGAATCTTTCTACTGACAATCAAGTAATTTCTGAGGCATCACTCCCTGTTGCTATGGCAACGCATGAGACCACCACTAAAATAGTGCAGATGAAGCACTCGATCACATTTACTGCTGGCTCTGAGCCGCTTCACTGTTACTACGGTGTGGTAAACAGTACACACTCACACTGCAGTGCTGCTGAATGAGACATGGGTCTATAAAGGACACACAGCCATGTGATGTCAGCATACTAATTAGGGCACTTGAGGATCTCAAGTGAGTGAAGTGGAAACTTTCCCTTAAGATACACACACACACACAGACACACGTGCGCTCTCAAACACACATAAAAGACACTTCAGCAAATCACAAATCCATCACAAAACACAAAATCTTTGCTTTCCTGTTGCCAGAGAAACTATGGCAGAAAACACACACTTAAAACCAAGGAAACCTCTGAAAAATGAGAAAAACACACAGATCTGTCTATCCATCCATCCATCCATCCATCCATCTATGTATTGTTCTATCCATCCGTTCATCCATCCATTCATCTATCTATCTATTGTAACCCAGTAACCTGCTAACCGGCCGTACAGTCAGATATGTGAAGCTGCTGCTGGTCACTGTATTCTCTCTCTCTCTCTGTCTGTGTCTAGACTGATGCTGATTGAACGCTGTTCCTAAAGTGCTGGTGTGTGGATCACACTGCTGCTGCTGCAGAGCTCTGCAGGTCACTGGAGTTCATCAGCCACATCAGCCAATCACAGCATAGCACAGCGCATCACTTCCTGCTGGATGCAGGGTGGCGTTAGCAGTGATGCAGAGGACAGAAGGACACAATCTGATCACAGTGGACAGTCTGGACCTTTGTATATGGTAAAGAGAGTCTTACTGTCATTGGAATACATAATTAAGCTCAGGAATGTTTCAAAATATGAAAATAGCATTTTCATATTTCTACATAATTATGTTTAACAGATATCCAAAGACATGCAGATCAGATTTTAGATATATGATATGCATCAGTATTCAGTTTACATTTATATGAAGCTTTATTTTTTTTTCAGCTTTTATTATTCATCACATGAGATATTTAATTTCCAAAATTAGAGTTTTGTGGCTTTTAGTCCATGTCTGTTAGCATGGAAGGAGGCATTAAATGTTCATCAAAGAATCCTGAAAACAATATCAGTTTCCACAAAAATATGAAGCAGCACAACTGTTTTCAATATTGATAATAATCAGAAATGTTTCAGCAGCAAATCAGCATATTAGAATGATTTCTGAAGGATCATGTGACACTGAAGACTGGAGTAATGATGCTGAAAATGTAACTTTGATCAAAGGAATAAATTACTTTTTAAAATGTACACAGAAAAACATATTTTAAATGATAACAATATTTCACAATATTATTGTTTTGAGTGTATTTGATCAAATAAATGCAGCCTTTATTAAGCATAAGTAACATATTTTAAAAACATTAAAAAATCTTACAGAATGGTAGTCTACGTTTAAATCGTACAGTCTTTGCTTCTGACCATGGACCAAAAATACAGCAGTAGCAAGAAGCAAGTCAAGCTTTTGGCAGGTGTTTGTGTGAACTAGTACAGGTTATTTAAAAACACAATGTGTTCCTTCCCATTGGTAAAGAAGAATCACTTTCAATTCTCCAGAACAACTAGTGAGGAGTGATTTTAATCCAGTAAACACTGAACCTAATCTCAGGAATGACAACAAGAGGACTAGTTCACTCCCAAACCCCATAAGGACAGTTTCCTGATTGTTTGAGAGGCTAATATAGACTGTACAAGGACAGACAGCAACAGATGAGAAAGTCAGTGCACAGATATTTGGCTACTCATGTACATGCATTATAAATGAGTCCCATTATGCACTGCACAAATGATTCAGTGTCACAAAAACTCCTCAGTTAATCTCACAGCTCTCTCAAATAATATTTAGGGATAAGATTTCATATTTATGCATTTTAACATAAACAAATGAATAAACGTAATGTGATGCATATTTTTCAGTCATAAATAAATGAAACGGGTATGATTTTGGTACTGAGAAAAATCATGGCATAGTTTATTAATAACTAGTTGCATCTATTTGATTTGATTTTAATAATCACATTTTCAAAATGCATTTATTATTATGCTTAGAATCAGAATAAATCTGTTCATTGTGAAAAATGTATTCAGTCAAAAATATGAACATGATTAAAATATATTATTATTATTATTATTATTACAGTAAAATTAGGCCGTTATTTTTTTTTTTTTTAGCGTTTTTTTGGAGATTGTCAGTCACTAATTTATGACTTTTTATTTTGCATGCATTTTGTGTACTGTTTATGAAGAATAGTGTTAAAATTTCCCAGAAAATACGACTCATTTCGCCAGTTCATGAGGAGACAGACTCATGTGACCAAGCTACATTCCTATGGCGGCTCAAAAATGTCAAATTACACATAATTTGCCTCTTTTTTCTTTAGTTTGGCTCTATAAAGCTGGGAAGTAATAGAGGAGGAAAATGCAATTGCCAAACCCATAAACATTAACTTCCCAGGAGGACTTACTTCTTCCTATATATGCAAATATGACAGAGGCATATGCTAATGTCTTGTATATGGGAGGTAAAATGTTTATGGCCAGCTGTTTGCATCTACAGAGGTCTCGTGGCTCTAAAAGCTGTTAGTTAAGGGTCTTACACAGCATGTTCAGCTTAAACACTTAAAAGAGAGCAACCTGTTCCCTGACATTCTTTTCTGTGACACAAATGATTCTACTCGTCTCAATTTATACAAACGTGTGTTGACCAGTGATCCATCTCAGCTGAAATACTGCTGCATGTGCAGAAATAAAGCGCAAGCCAATGCAGGAAATCAGCGATGTGTTTGTTTGTGAGTTCAGGGTCTGAATGATTAACCTGAGATGCAGAGGACAGAACAGATCCTTCTGCGCTCATGCACAGCAGCCTAATCAAACTCATAAATCACACACACGTTCACATGCCATGATTTATCGCTAATACTCTTTCCCCGGCGCGTTCACTGGTCCCTTCGTGACAGCCTCCGATGTCTTCACCATGTGGGTTTACTGCATGTTGTGAGCAAATATTTCACACTGATTATACTGTCCTCCAGAAGAGATGTGCAAGAGAGAGAGAGAGAGGCACTATAAAATCTGTTTGATTACTTCCATAAATTCCATGTTTTCCGTTGTAATTTTTCTGGATTCTATTTTAAAGTTTTAATTAAATTTTAATAATCAAAAAGATGTAATCGTTTTAATTTATACAACTTAATTTAATAATTTATTACATTTTTAACAATAATAGTGCCCTATGAAATATGTTTATTTATTTATTTTCAGAAATTCTATGTTTGATTTTTCTGGATTCCATTTGAATAGTTTATCTAAATTTTAATAATCAGAAATGATGTCTAATCAACTGAATTCATGAAACAATTTCAAGTTTGTAGAACAATAATGAACAATAATGTCCTATGAAGTGTGCATCTTTTTTTTTTTGACATTCTCTGTATTAATTTTTCTGCATTCAGTATTTTATTATTTAATATAGATTTATATGTCATCACCATCAATTGGTGGTAATCAAGTGAATGCATTAATCTGCAAACCACTGAATTAATCTGTTAAAAACTAATTACATTTTTAAACAATTCCTTAAAAAAATATT
>NW_015505780.1:27792-31271 GCF_001515645.1 Sinocyclocheilus grahami | reverse complement strand
AGTGGTGGGGGGGGGGGGGGGGGGGTGACAAAGTGCTACGCAACAGTGGTTTGTTGTTTAAATTAAAAAATCAACAAAATAAATGTCATATTATGTGATATTCCTTTAAAAAGAATGTTTTAATAAGCTGTATTATTATTACTTTGAGATGTACATTCTACTGTTCAGGTTAAGTATGTTAACGTATGTTAAACCAAACTTTTATTTTGTCAGGTTGTAGTGAAGACCTTTGAGTTTCTGCTGCTGAATTCAGAAGCGCACACTAGCAAACTACTCCTTCTATGGCAGAAATAGTCAGACTTTCTTTCTTGCATGAAAGACATTGTATTTTGGGCACTGCTATGTGGTTGCTAAGATGTTCTGGATGGTTGCTAGGGCATTGCTAGATGGTTATAAGTGTGTTTTGGATGGTTGCTAGATGGTTGTGTCGTATTTTCATCATCAGCTGGGTGAAAATTAGTAAAAACAAGCCACATGACTTGAGGTTTCATACAAGTCTGAGTTACATGCCAAAGTTTAATAACATGATCGATTGTAACTGTGCAGCTTGCCTTAACAAGCACAATAATTATCTGCATAAGACCTGTTAAAAAAGTTATGAACACATGAGCAGGTCGAGGCAGAAAGCAGAAACCTCAAGAATCCCCTGGCTGCCACAAACATGATCCGTGAAGTGCTTCCAAATAATAATTTCAAGTTATTAAAAAGGGAAATTCAGTTGCAAAACCAAAGAACACTTACATAATTGTGCAGAATACAAAACAGTTTTCAGTTCTTTCAACTTTTCATTGAATGGAATACTGCAGATTCTTTTTCACTCAACCTAACTAGGGCTAAAATGATTAGTCGAAATTATTGACAACGTCGGCAATAAAAAATTGTCGACCAATATTTTTGTTGTCGATTAGTCATTTGATCTCATATGACATAATGCAAGGGCCTGCAATCCAATAGAAGAAGATACGCTTAGGAGATGAAGCCGAACCAGTAGAGTGTGGGAAAAAGTTTTATAAAACTACAAGCAAAAAATGCTGTCATGATATACTCAAAACGAAGTTCTTTTCCGTTCTTCGGTTAGAGGTAAAAAGCAGTCCTACTGTATATATGCAAGCAGAGGTTTACTGTTAGTGAACATCCCGACGCTGCTGAGAGTGGCGTTTAGATGAATATGGAAATATATGCTGCATGCTTTACTCTCAATGACAAAATAAACACACAACAAACATGACAACAATTAGAAAGCTGTGGTTAAGAAAGCATCTGATCATAGTGATGTGGATATGTTCTGCACAAGCTCTGCAATCGGCACTCCAGTAAAGTCACGTCACGTTTATTTATATAACACTTTATGCAATAAACTGCTTTAAAGCAAGCAGCTTTACAGTATCAAACATGAAAAAAAAAAAACAGCATCAGTGTCGCTTTCAGCTAGAATTACAACTTGGCTTTCTGCTATAAAGCCAATATATGAATATGTATAGAATATGTATAACTGCAACTAACGAACTGCAAAAGCCGAATAATCATTCAAAGCCTAGGCTACTGATTAATCAGAGAAATAAGTGACAGTCAGTCGATTAATCGTTTTAATAATCGTTAGATTAATCGATTATCATAATAATCGTTTGTTGCAGCCCTAAACCTAATCAACTCGCTTCAGAACTCGATCTACATGACCTATTGCTAAAAAAAAACATGCAGCACAAACATATTTGAACAGAAACTACAACTGCAACTCATTTCAATCAATGCAATTCACACCTATGTTTGCATACTTTCAGAATGTTGACAGAATGCTGAGGCAAGACATGTTGAAGACCTTATTCTCTCTTTCTCTTGGGACATGCAAGCTTGATATAAGCATAAGATACTTTCTCATTCTAGAAAGCATATTGGACAACATTCAGTAGTAATATATATATATATATAGGACTGAATGAATACATGAATCAGCTGATTTCCATGAGGCCTCTCTTCCTCCTGCAGAAGCAGATCAGACGTCATGAATACAGCACTGCAAATAGAGTGAGAGAAAATAACCTACACCTCAAAATGATCTGTGAGCGTATCAGTAACAGCTGACCGAAAGCCACACAGAGGACAGACCCGGCTCTGAAGCACCCTAGCGAACTGCTTATGAAATGTGGATTAGATTTAAAGACAGTTACTGTTAACACGACAACATAATTTCTGACCTGTGAAAACTCCATTCACAGATACTGCTGATAATCTGTGTGCTGCTCAAATTGCAGTAAAATATATTGTTGCTGTATTCATTTCTTTCAGCTGAACACAAAATAAGCTATTTTGAAAAATGTTGGTAACCAAACAGTTGCTGGTGGCCACTGACTTCCATAGCATGGAAAAAATACCATGGGGGTCAATGGCTACCAGCAACTGTTTGGTTACCAACATTCTTCAAAATAGCTTATTTTGTGTCCAACAGAAGAAAGAAACTTATACAGGTTTGGAATGACATGAGGGCGAGTAAATGACGACATAACTTTCATTTTTGGGTGAACTGTCCTTTTAAGTCCTTCAAAACTGTGCATAACAGGTTTTAGGGTGGTTTGCATTGTTCTTAACAACAGCTGAGACAAAATAACTTACTAAGGATATCTTGTGGCTTATGGTTTTATTGACAAGGGATTTAAAAAGACATGAACCCAGGCTTCACTGCAGAACGAAAAGCCTTGAGAAAGCTTTGGGTGCCGTTTCATTCACTAGAAGACACCCAACACAAGCTCAGTCCAAAAACTAGGGTGTGATGCAAAAATGTGACATGAAAACAGCTCACGTGTGGATTTAGAGATGAAAACTAGGTATGCAGACATGCGTGAAACAGGTGTGGACATTTAATACAACAACTAACACAGTCATAAAGCATCTGAGCAGCTGGGATGTGATGATTTCTAAGAGCCTAAAATGGGTCACAGCTTGGTTCTGATGGCAGGGAAAACTGACTAACCAAAAATCATAGTTAGGATATAATTACAAATACAGATAAATATAAATAAGCTTAAAGGAAAGGAAAAAAATGCTGCTGTATTTTTGCACAAACTTGTATGTCAAAGTGACTGATTTTTTAATGTTACCAATTTTGCATAATGTCAGGCCTATTGGTTTTAATATGAATATATTGTAATATGAATATATTTTTACATTTATTTTTAAACTTTTTGTTTATTTTTACTGTCACAATGGCTCACAGGTTTGTTCTGATAGCAGAGAAAACAATGCTACATGCAACTAACCAAATAATCATGCATTGCTAGGATATTAATATTTATATAGATAAATATAAATAAATATCAGCCTTTTTTCAGGGAAAATGTTACTCTATGTTTGCACAAATTCATGTGTTACAAAGTGAACAATTTTGTTACAAATTTTGCATATTGTTGGGCATGTCTGTTGTAATATATAATATATTTCATAGATAGATATTTATAAAAGAGCACTTTTTTTTGTTACCTATA
>NW_015505780.1:19570-27566 GCF_001515645.1 Sinocyclocheilus grahami | reverse complement strand
TCTTTTTAAGTGGGAGAACTTGCACAATTGGTGGCTGACTAAATACTTTTTTTTCCCCACTGTATATATATATATATATTATTTTAAGGATATTTTAGTTTATTTTGTTACCACCACCAGAGTCAAATCTGTAACATACAACCATTTGAGAACCACTGATTGTCTTCCAGATGTTCAAAAGGTGATGGTCTACGGCTCGATCCGGATGACAGATCGTCACGGCTGATCCAACCTCCCGTCGGGCCCCCGGGGGCCTCACCACACCCAGCGTGTTCAGGAATGTGTCGGGATCTCCCGCTAAACAAACTCATTGTCTCAAACTCATTCACCACACCCAGCGTGTTCAGGAATGTGTCGGGATCTCCCGCTAAACAAACTCATTGTCTCATACGGCCGCCTGACCAGCAACTCCTTCTCTGTCACGTTTCCCATCCATAATACACCTCAACGGCTTCAACATAAGCAAGGTGTGGCCACAAAATACTTTGCATGTTAAGTCCTATCAAACTTTCTCCAGAAAGAACACTTAATTGAGCTAATAGTTTGTTAGTGTAGCCAAGAACAGTTACATACAAGTCACTCCTGTGTGATAACTTGCATTGCCAACGCTCGGAGCGCTATTATTCATTGCAAAACCACTCCTCATCATAGGCAGAAAAACATTTAAAGGGCTTTGTTCCAAAAGTTACAAGGCTTGTTAGGACTCATTGTGATATAACATAGGTGTAAAGGGTTTGTTTTGTTAGCTTTAGCAACACCCAAAATACAAGGCGACGTTATCCTTTAGTTGACCCACAGTTTCTCAATTGTGCCAAAAAACGGTCATCAATGCAAGAGTAACAGGGCTAATAACGAATTCTCTTTATAGAAGTGGAGTTGTAAAAGGTCGATAATGCATTAAAGCTCACACATAGATCTTTAAATCACCCAGAATTCAGCAAAAGGCTTTGAACTAAAGTGCCAGGATGCTGGACTTTGTCTAGGGTCTGGAAAGCCCTATTCGACTAATGCAAACGCAACTGCTTTGATGTTTGACCAGCAACGATTCATTTTAGCAAAAAGCTAATGTAGACCATGATATATTATATATATGGTTACAGCTCATGCATATTAATATAACTATAAATTATATATTTATAAACAGGGTTTGCAATAATAATAAAATTGACATTTTTGAGGGAACAGGTATCTGCAAACAGTCATATGAAGATATAAATATGAAACTGTTTTCAACATTGATAATAATCAGAAATGTTTCTTCAGCAGCAAAGCAGCATATTAGAATGATTTCTGAAGATCATGTGACACTGAAGACTGGAGTAATGATACTGAAAATACAGCTGCGCATCACAGACATAAATTACATTTTACAATATACTGACATACAAAACAGTTATTTTAAATTGTAATAATATTTCACAATATTACTGTAATTTTTTATCAAATAAATGCAGCCTTGGTGAAAAGAAAAGACATGGGAAAATATATATTTTTAAATCATACTGATCTCAAATGTTCGAACGGTAATGTACATAAAATATGGTTTTAAATATAAAATATGGTTATATATATATATATATATATACTGTATATAAATGCATGCTACTATAAGTTTTGAATTGGCCGGTAACTTTTAGTAGCCAAACTGACTGGTGAGTGAAAGTGTTAATTTCAAATCTTTCCAACAAATTTCCATTTTATAACATTTTACACAGCAAGATACCACCCTTTCAAAGCCATAGCATAATATGCACACTTGATTGAAGTCCACGTCATTGTGGCAATCTTACAATTATGCCTCCACATAGTACTAAAACAATCATTCATGGGATCAGATTCACTAATTTCCTTGGAAAGCCCATCCCTAGCCCACACAGACAGAGAATCCGCAGGCATCCCATAGATCTCAGGAAACAACACATCACAGGTGAGACATGGATGTGTGTGAGCCTGGCAGAGATCAGTGAGTGTGAAACAGAGCGCGGCCCACCCTATAGGTCATCCACACCCCCATTCCAACAGCATGAGGAGGACACACACATCTAGATATCTAACCACTGACTGAAAGACTATGAGAAGCCGTCTGTCAAACATTAATGCTCTTTTAATCTGCCCAACCATCTCTGAAACATGACTACATCTCATACTGCCATAGATACTCTCCACAACACTCGCTCAGACAGACAGAACGATAGAATGATAGACAGAACGATAGATAGACAGACAGACAGACAGATCTCTCTATTTCCTCAATCCACTAAACACTAGTATTTGTAATTACCAGGCAGATTGGTTGTGTAGTGTTTTTCAGTCAGGAGGAGCTGCTCGCTGCTTTCTGCTAATGACAGCTTTAATTTTTCAAACACCAGAGGAGGAAGCAAAGTCTCCAAAACCTCAGCCTCAGGGCTCCAGCATCGATCCACAGCACTGAAGCTAAATTCAGCCTCCATTCAATTATTCATGCGGGAGAACGTTTTCTGGAGGTCTGGGTTTGATGGAGGTCGCCTCTCTGAGATGATCTCAGTTTGATTTCATCTTTTATTTAAGGTGATTGGGGTGTGATTTGTGATCTTGGAAGCTGGTCACAGCATCACTGGGTACCACTATGAAACCCCGATGCATGGATTTTATGAGATGAACATCACTGCCAATAGTGTATAGTCTCTTCTACTCACCAAGGCTGCATTTATTTGATCACAAATACAGTAAAAACAGAAATATTGTGAAATATTATTACTATTTAAAATAGCTGTTTTTTATGTGAATATATTATAAAATGTAATTTATTTCTGTGATCAAAGCTGAATTTTCAGCATCATTACTCCAGTCTTCAGTGTCACATGATCTTCAGAAATCATTCTAATATGCTGATTTGCTGCTCAAGAAACATTTCTGATTATTATTAATGTTGAAAACAGTTGTGCTGCTTCATATATTTGTGGAAAACAGTGATATATTGTTTTCAGGATTCTTTGATGAATAGAAAGTTCAAAAGAACAGCATTTGAAATAGAAATCTTTTGTATAACATTATAAATGTCTTTAATGGCACTTTTGATCAATTTAATCAGTCCTTGCTGAATAAAAGTATTAATATATATATAAAAAAAAAACATTCTGAGTCTAACCACAAACTTTTGAATGGTAGTGCATATACCCAGTTATCATGATAAAAAATTAAAAATAAAAAAACATATGATTTTACAGCATTTTTAAATTAAATTTTGTGTAAAAATGGCAGGTCAATAAAATAAATAAATAAATAACAGTAAAATTGTAATCATTTCCAGTTCATTCCAGTACGCCAAGTCGAACACATTGCATTGTGGGATAGTGGATCTATACCGCACATTTCAGCAAATGCAGTATAGGTTATCAGGGATTTCATGCTTAAGACTGTACATACTGTATACTGCAGAGACAGTAAGAGCAACATGTCAGCATACTTAATATCTCTCTTAAGAAAGAGGTTAATTAATGTTTTCCTAAAGAAGTCGTGACAGAACATTGCACCAGACTGCAATAAATCAACACATACACACATGTACCAGTATCCCGACTGCTGTTTATCACACACACACACACACACACACACAAAACCCATCAATCTGTGCTCTCGCTCCAGCAGGCTGTTGGCTGTTCAGAAGCGAGGCGGCTGTAGATGCACTAGTTAAAGCCACAAACACCACAGCAGTAATACAGTCAGTTCACTTTCTAACAGGCCCCATGAGTTCTTCATTGCAGCACTGATGATAAAGAAACCTGTGTTTTAGTGGTGGAGCAGCGGAAGAGCAATATTTTTGAAGTTTCTAGGAAATCAATGATCTTCACAAACTCAGCGGCTTTGACTAATCGTTGCATATGGATTTTCAAGCACCGCTCTGTCAGTGCAAAGACACTAACATCTTATTTTTCTTAATGGTGCAAGATTGTGACCATTTCATCCAACAAGCACATGGAATTTAATTTTTTATGCTTTTTGCTTATGTTTCAGCAAAAACAAAAAGTGCTTGCAAACAAGTATAAATATGAGCACTAATATTGCTCATACTTTGAGCTAGATTTGAACAAAGCCCGAACACTAAGTATTCAACCTAGTAGGGTTATTATAGTCAACTAAAAATAAAACCATTTAATCATTTTTAAAAAATCATTATTTAAAGTAAGAATTAAAAAAAAGAATAAAAAGAAACTAATTCCACAATGTATTCAAACATGATGCTCTGGAACTGTAAAATTATTAAAATTATTATAATTTTTTTTAATGATCAAATTTAACTACATAATATGCCTTTAATTAATCAAATTACACTGAAAAAAATTGGTGGTGAAACAATTTTCACTCAGAAATTGCAAGTAAGTTTCACAAATAATTACAAAGTAATTTACAAAATAATAAATTACAAACATAATTTAAAAAATAAAATAAAACAAAACATTTTAACTTCCTGGGTTTTATTTTATTTAATGAATGAACGAATGAATTTCATCTTTACCTTCAAAATTATTAAAATGAATGAATTAATTGAATTAGGTTAAAATTATGTAAAACAAAAACTCAGTATTAAACATGAATGTTTGAAGTAGAGAGACCAAAACAGTATTTTCTTGTAAAACGTACTACAATAATCTTTTGGAAGTTGTTTTACAACTTCAAAAAGATTCAAAATAACTGCATGTACCAATACTGTCTGAGAAAAATTGTCATTTAGATATAAAGAAATACTCCTTTAGATTTAAAGTTAATACACATATACTTGATACATACAGATATTAAGATCCCAAACTTTGGATATCTTGGGAGCTGTTTTTTTTTACATGTGTGAGCATTATAGCTTTTTATTTATTAGCTGATTAATTATTATAAGCTTTTTATTATAAGCTGATTAATTATTTGTTAAGCCTTCAACGTGAAGAATTTGTTGGGGCCAATAGAAGCGAACGGACATGTAGGAGCTGCAATTTCCAAACGCATGAGCGAATGATATGTGTGTGATGTAATGCACACCAGTGATTCACATGCAATAAAAACTGTAGTCAGCACTAAAGACCAGCGTGGGGGTCAGATTTCTCCAGCAGGAAGAAAAGCGTACATGCACAATATGAATGCTGCAACCTGTGAACATGGGCGGTGAAATCAACACACACTGCTTATATGTCAGAAAGCACACATGCATCGTCATCTGTCATCATGCATCATCATTCACAGTTATCGATTAATGCGCTAATAAGCGTGTTCTACTTGTTAGCTATATATCCTAATTTTGCACTTAGAAGGAACAATTATTTAGATGCAATACTATAATTAACATGGAATGGAATGATCAAACTAATGAATCTGAGTGTTATTAACTAACATTCCTCTAAGTGTCATAGAGACGAAGCCACTGAAGCTATTAGCTATAATGGACATGCAATCCGACAGCATTAACAATTACATTTATGTTTCGAGTTTATTGCCATTATTTGACAGTTCACATGAGTATCGGGATACATTTTAGTATGAATTTAGGGTGTAAACAACTATTTATGGGCTTTTTAGTCTGCCAATTGCAATTGCTTAGAAACATAATTGCACACCTTTTCAGAATTTATAAACAAATCGTACAGGATTTTATGCATCAAGGTTTAATACTACTTAGTATTTTCTCTCACAATTCTAACTTTTTCTGAGAAAAAACTCAGAATTGCAAAATATAAACTCAGAATTCCAAGATAGAATTGTGAGATATGAACTTAGATTTGTGAGATATAAACTCACAATTCTAAGAAAAAAATCTGAATTATAAATTTGCAATTGCGAGAAAAAGTTAGAATTGTGAGAATAAAGTTGCAATTACCTTTTACTTGTTTTTTTTTTATTCTGTGGCAAAAACAAACAAACAAACAAAAAAAAAACTGAACTGTGAGACATAAACTTAGCATTCGGAGTCAGAATTGTGAGATGTAAAATCAGAACTGTGTGAAAAAGAATTGCGAGATATAAATGCATTATTGTGAGATGTAAACTGAGATGAACTGCATGCGAGAAAAAATCTTTTATCCTGTGGAGGAAACAGGCTTCCATAGTTTCCACTATAGCCTATACTAGACTTTTATACCTATAGACTCTCTTAAGTTTGACTTAGTAACTTCGTTTATGGTTGGTAAACTTCCTGTAGACCATACAAAAGAAATTCTAACAAAGAAAACAAAGATATTGGCCTATTTCATATCCGAACTTGTCCGAGACTCATTTGAAGTTCCTGTGTGATGTCATGATGTCATAACTGATGGCGATCTCAGACAAAGAAAGGCCCACAATGTTAAAATGAGCTTCTGAATCACCCACAGGATGACCAGGATGTGATATATACACGCTTGCTTCCTCTTTCCTCGCCTTCATTTTGTGCTCATTGTTGTGGCTTTTCTGAAGGGTAAGGAAACAGTATTTACTAGTGAGTCAGCACATGTCTGGGCAAAAGGGTAGCTTGATCACACACACACACACACACACACACACACATTCACGCGGCTCCTCTGGTGCCTCAGTGTTTGAAGTCATTCAGAAGTTATGCATTAATAAAACCCATTCAACATCCTTAAGAAAACTCATTCAGAAAGGCTGATCCATAAGGCTGGAAATCAGTCATCATGTCTGTGTCACATTCTAGTCCAAAATCATGAAAATGATATTTTGCAAAGGAAACTAAATAAAATAAAATAAATTAAATGGAGCACTGTTTTTCAGGACAATTAAGCACATTTTACCCTCAAATTTTCACTACTGTAAATTTTTCAGTCCCATTCATATTATTGCATCCTGAAGTTTTACTTTTACTGTTCCATGTATTTCAATTATGATATTCATTACTGTAATACAGTATTTTTTACTGTACAATTATCTTAAACAATACTGTTGCACAAATACGTTTTTATTTAAATCAGCATAAAATAAAATATTTTTTAAATTTAAATCAGCATGAATTAAAAGAAGTGCCACAAATAATAGCATTATTTATAAATACTTTTAATCATAAATCATTTTGTTTGTATTACAGCAATGAGATTTTGGGGTAAAATATGCAATATTGTCATGAAAATCATGTCATAACGGAAAAAAAATAATAATAATAATGTACCAAGTGAATGAAGTGAATGAAACAAATAACTTAATCATTGGGCAACTGTGATAAAAAGCTTCTCGTATCGTATTTCTGAAGACAGCTGCAAAATTTGAAGGAGGACTTCAGCTGCTGAGCAATACAAGAAAAAATTGGTATATTTAGAGGTGACTCTATATAATAGTGATCACTGCTTCCCTGCATTTCATCATACATATCCTTAATGAACATGCTAATGAAGAAGCATTTCCCATGCAAGCACACCAACATTCCCAAAAGCTCAAATGTTCATTTGGCCTGTATGGACGGTTTCCAGCTGTGCTGCATGCAAAACTGGGCCCTTCAATATTTGCTGTTTGCCTGCCAAGGTATTCTGCTGCAATGAATCAGTCCAGCACCGAAATGTTGACCAGGCTCATTTTCAGGCCTACAGAGCTGCATGAAGAACAAATCAAGGCATGATAAAACAGTAGCCTACTCACTTTCTCTTGTACTCATCCCGCTCCCGTTTGACTTTGGCCAGAACGTTATACAAGGCTCTCAGTTCTGGGGTGATGGTGTCGATTTGGACCCCAACCCCGTCCGGATGGGTCCAGGTGACCCCGGGCCCCTGGACAGTCTTCACGCGCTCTCCGTGTCTCAAAATATGCGTAAAACTCCAGATGGTGCCTGGAAGTCTGGATTCCAGAGAGTCCGTCTGGACAGCGACTTCACGCGTGAAGGTGAAGCCCGTGTGCCTCGGCTGACTGGAGGCTTGCTTCAGCTGGCTCTCCAGAAGTTTGTTCCTTCTCTCCAGCTCATGGACTTTGGCGAGGAAGCAGCGGAACCTCAGATTGAGGGTCTTGAGAACATGGATGTTGGATCCCAGGTCGTTGCGCAGCGCTCTGGGAACCG
>NW_015505780.1:6616-18959 GCF_001515645.1 Sinocyclocheilus grahami | reverse complement strand
AAAAAAAAACATTCTGAGTCTAACCACAAACTTTTGAATGGTAGTGCATATACCCAGTTATCATGATAAAAAATTAAAAATAAAAAAACATATGATTTTACAGCATTTTTAAATTAAATTTTGTGTAAAAATGGCAGGTCAATAAAATAAATAAATAAATAACAGTAAAATTTTAATCATTTCCAGTTCATTCCAGTACGCCAAGTCAAACACATTGCATTGTGGGATAGTGGATCTATACCGCACATTTCAGCAAATGCAGTATAGGTTATCAGGGATTTCATGCTTAAGACTGTACATACTGTATACTGCAGAGACAGTAAGAGCAACATGTCAGCATACTTAATATCTCTCTTAAGAAAGAGGTTAATTAATGTTTTCCTAAAGAAGTCGTGACAGAACATTGCACCAGACTGCAATAAATCAACACATACACACATGTACCAGTATCCCGACTGCTGTTTATCACACACACACACACACACACACACAAAACCCATCAATCTGTGCTCTCGCTCCAGCAGGCTGTTGGCTGTTCAGAAGCGAGGCGGCTGTAGATGCACTAGTTAAAGCCACAAACACCACAGCAGTAATACAGTCAGTTCACTTTCTAACAGGCCCCATGAGTTCTTCATTGCAGCACTGATGATAAAGAAACCTGTGTTTTAGTGGTGGAGCAGCGGAAGAGCAATATTTTTGAAGTTTCTAGGAAATCAATGATCTTCACAAACTCAGCGGCTTTGACTAATCGTTGCATATGGATTTTCAAGCACCGCTCTGTCAGTGCAAAGACACTAACATCTTATTTTTCTTAATGGTGCAAGATTGTGACCATTTCATCCAACAAGCACATGGAATTTAATTTTTTATGCTTTTTGCTTATGTTTCAGCAAAAACAAAAAGTGCTTGCAAACAAGTATAAATATGAGCACTAATATTGCTCATACTTTGAGCTAGATTTGAACAAAGCCCGAACACTAAGTATTCAACCTAGTAGGGTTATTATAGTCAACTAAAAATAAAACCATTTAATCATTTTTAAAAAATCATTATTTAAAGTAAGAATTAAAAAAAAGAATAAAAAGAAACTAATTCCACAATGTATTCAAACATGATGCTCTGGAACTGTAAAATTATTAAAATTATTATAATTTTTTTTAATGATCAAATTTAACTACATAATATGCCTTTAATTAATCAAATTACACTGAAAAAAATTGGTGGTGAAACAATTTTCACTCAGAAATTGCAAGTAAGTTTCACAAATAATTACAAAGTAATTTACAAAATAATAAATTACAAACATAATTTAAAAAATAAAATAAAACAAAACATTTTAACTTCCTGGGTTTTATTTTATTTAATGAATGAACGAATGAATTTCATCTTTACCTTCAAAATTATTAAAATGAATGAATTAATTGAATTAGGTTAAAATTATGTAAAACAAAAACTCAGTATTAAACATGAATGTTTGAAGTAGAGAGACCAAAACAGTATTTTCTTGTAAAACGTACTACAATAATCTTTTGGAAGTTGTTTTACAACTTCAAAAAGATTCAAAATAACTGCATGCACCAATACTGTCTGAGAAAAATTGTCATTTAAATATAAAGAAATACTCCTTTAGATTTAAAGTTAATACACATATACTTGATACATACAGATATTAAGATCCCAAACTTTGGATATCTTGGGAGCTGTTTTTTTTTACATGTGTGAGCATTATAGCTTTTTATTTATTAGCTGATTAATTATTATAAGCTTTTTATTATAAGCTGATTAATTATTTGTTAAGCCTTCAACGTGAAGAATTTGTTGGGGCCAATAGAAGCGAACGGACATGTAGGAGCTGCAATTTCCAAACGCATGAGCGAATGATATGTGTGTGATGTAATGCACACCAGTGATTCACATGCAATAAAAACTGTAGTCAGCACTAAAGACCAGCGTGGGGGTCAGATTTCTCCAGCAGGAAGAAAAGCGTACATGCACAATATGAATGCTGCAACCTGTGAACATGGGCGGTGAAATCAACACACACTGCTTATATGTCAGAAAGCACACATGCATCGTCATCTGTCATCATGCATCATCATTCACAGTTATCGATTAATGCGCTAATAAGCGTGTTCTACTTGTTAGCTATATATCCTAATTTTGCACTTAGAAGGAACAATTATTTAGATGCAATACTATAATTAACATGGAATGGAATGATCAAACTAATGAATCTGAGTGTCATTAACTAACATTCCTCTAAGTGTCATAGAGACGAAGCCACTGAAGCTATTAGCTATAATGGACATGCAATCCGACAGCATTAACAATTACATTTATGTTTCGAGTTTATTGCCATTATTTGACAGTTCACATGAGTATCGGGATACATTTTAGTATGAATTTAGGGTGTAAACAACTATTTATGGGCTTTTTAGTCTGCCAATTGCAATTGCTTAGAAACATAATTGCACACCTTTTCAGAATTTATAAACAAATCGTACAGGATTTTATGCATCAAGGTTTAATACTACTTAGTATTTTCTCTCACAATTCTAACTTTTTCTGAGAAAAAACTCAGAATTGCAAAATATAAACTCAGAATTCCAAGATAGAATTGTGAGATATGAACTTAGATTTGTGAGATATAAACTCACAATTCTAAGAAAAAAAATCTGAATTATAAATTTGCAATTGCGAGAAAAAGTTAGAATTGTGAGAATAAAGTTGCAATTACCTTTTACTTGTTTTTTTTTTTTTTCTGGGGCAAAAACAAACAAAAAAACAAAAAAAAAACTGAACTGTGAGACATAAACTTAGCATTCGGAGTCAGAATTGTGAGATGTAAAATCAGGAAAAAGAAAAAAAGAATTGCGAGATATAAATGCATTATTGTGAGATGTAAACTGAGATGAACTGCATGCGAGAAAAAATCTTTTATCCTGTGGAGGAAACAGGCTTCCATAGTTTCCACTATAGCCTATACTAGACTTTTATACCTATAGACTCTCTTAAGTTTGACTTAGTAACTTCGTTTATGGTTGGTAAACTTCCTGTAGACCATACAAAAGAAATTCTAACAAAGAAAACAAAGATATTGGCCTATTTCATATCCGAACTTGTCCGAGACTCATTTGAAGTTCCTGTGTGATGTCATGATGTCATAACTGATGGCGATCTCAGACAAAGAAAGGCCCACAATGTTAAAATGAGCTTCTGAATCACCCACAGGATGACCAGGATGTGATATATACACGCTTGCTTCCTCTTTCCTCGCCTTCATTTTGTGCTCATTGTTGTGGCTTTTCTGAAGGGTAAGGAAACAGTATTTACTAGTGAGTCAGCACATGTCTGGGCAAAAGGGTAGCTTGATCACACACACACACACACACACACACACATTCACGCGGCTCCTCTGGTGCCTCAGTGTTTGAAGTCATTCAGAAGTTATGCATTAATAAAACCCATTCAACATCCTTAAGAAATCTCATTCACAAAGACTGATCCATAAGGCTGGAAATCAGTCATCGTGTCTGTGTCACATTCTAGTCCAAAATCATGAAAATGATATTTTGCAAAGGAAACTAAATAAAATAAAATAAATTAAATGGAGCACTGTTTTTCAGGACAATTAAGCACATTTTACCCTCAAATTTTCACTACTGTAAATTTTTCAGTCCCATTCATATTATTGCATCCTGAAGTTTTACTTTTACTGTTCCATGTATTTCAATTATGATATTCATTACTGTAATACAGTATTTTTTACTGTACAATTATCTTAAACAATACTGTTGCACAAATACGTTTTTATTTAAATCAGCATAAAATAAAATATTTTTTAAATTTAAATCAGCATGAATTAAAAGAAGTGCCACAAATAATAGCATTATTTATAAATACTTTTAATCATAAATCATTTTGTTTGTATTACAGCAATGAGACACACACACACACACACACACACACACATTCACGCGGCTCCTCTGGTGCCTCAGTGTTTGAAGTCATTCAGAAGTTATGCATTAATAAAACCCATTCAACATCCTTAAGAAAACTCATTCAGAAAGGCTGATCCATAAGGCTGGAAATCAGTCATCATGTCTGTGTCACATTCTAGTCCAAAATCATGAAAATGATATTTTGCAAAGGAAACTAAATAAAATAAAATAAATTAAATGGAGCACTGTTTTTCAGGACAATTAAGCACATTTTACCCTCAAATTTTCAGTCCCATTCATATTATTGCATCCTGAAGTTTTACTTTTACTGTTCCATGTATTTCAATTATGATATTCATTACTGTAATACAGTATTTTTTACTGTACAATTATCTTAAACAATACTGTTGCACAAATACGTTTTTATTTAAATCAGCATAAAATAAAATATTTTTTAAATTTAAATCAGCATGAATTAAAAGAAGTGCCACAAATAATAGCATTATTTATAAATACTTTTAATCATAAATCATTTTGTTTGTATTACAGCAATGAGATTTTGGGGTAAAATATGCAATATTGTCATGAAAATCATGTCATAACGGAAAAAAAATAATAATAATAATGTACCAAGTGAATGAAGTGAATGAAACAAATAACTTAATCATTGGGCAACTGTGATAAAAAGCTTCTCGTATCGTATTTCTGAAGACAGCTGCAAAATTTGAAGGAGGACTTCAGCTGCTGAGCAATACAAGAAAAAATTGGTATATTTAGAGGTGACTCTATATAATAGTGATCACTGCTTCCCTGCATTTCATCATACATATCCTTAATGAACATGCTAATGAAGAAGCATTTCCCATGCAAGCACACCAACATTCCCAAAAGCTCAAATGTTCATTTGGCCTGTATGGACGGTTTCCAGCTGTGCTGCATGCAAAACTGGGCCCTTCAATATTTGCTGTTTGCCTGCCAAGGTATTCTGCTGCAATGAATCAGTCCAGCACCGAAATGTTGACCAGGCTCATTTTCAGGCCTACAGAGCTGCATGAAGAACAAATCAAGGCATGATAAAACAGTAGCCTACTCACTTTCTCTTGTACTCATCCCGCTCCCGTTTGACTTTGGCCAGAACGTTATACAAGGCTCTCAGTTCTGGGGTGATGGTGTCGATTTGGACCCCAACCCCGTCCGGATGGGTCCAGGTGACCCCGGGCCCCTGGACAGTCTTCACGCGCTCTCCGTGTCTCAAAATATGCGTAAAACTCCAGATGGTGCCTGGAAGTCTGGATTCCAGAGAGTCCGTCTGGACAGCGACTTCACGCGTGAAGGTGAAGCCCGTGTGCCTCGGCTGACTGGAGGCTTGCTTCAGCTGGCTCTCCAGAAGTTTGTTCCTTCTCTCCAGCTCATGGACTTTGGCGAGGAAGCAGCGGAACCTCAGATTGAGGGTCTTGAGAACATGGATGTTGGATCCCAGGTCGTTGCGCAGCGCTCTGGGAACCGTGTCCGACGGCGCGCCGCTCACCACACCGCCCAAAAAACCTTCTCCAAACAACAACGAGCTCATGGTTTCATACAAAAATAGATATCGGTGAGCTTTAATGACTTAAATTCAGAGCTGGTGTGTCCATGCAGTCTTCTTCTCATGCGTAAAAAAACCCCTAAGTATCATCAGTTGATTAGAAACAAGCAATGCAATCATTATCTGTCTATCATTCCAGGACGCATCATGTTCTCCATGGAAACGAGCAGGAATAACGGGTCAGCTCATTTCTGAAAGTCCGGGACATCTGGAGAACTGCGACTCATCTCGGTGATCGTGAAGTCCAAACTCTCCGATCACACTGATATTGTTCTCACAGTCTCTTCCGCTGGACTCGAGCTACTGTGCCGGCGCGACGGGATCGAGTTTCATACTCCTAAAAGAGGGAGATCCGCAGCGCAGTGAGCGCACTCTCCGCCCCCGACACGCCGCCCCGGGACGCGGAGAAGCAGGAGGGAGGGAGTGCAGGAATATGGCAACATCGCCCCCTCAAACAAACTCCAGCACGTTTTATTTCTTCAAACTGCAAGAGTGGATTATTATAATCTGATTTTAAAGACCCGCTGCCATACAAGCGCTTTAAAACTACTAACCGATCAATACAAATAAAAATAACAACCATACAAGAGGCTCCAGGATATTTGATCAATGTTTAACAATGAATGCATTAATTATTAAAGGTTGATCAAATATATTATTCAATATTTTATCGAAATAAATGCAACTTATATGATTTCAGTGTTAACTAAGTATAGCCAAATAATTTATTATTAATTATATTAATATTGATCAAATATACTATTTGATTTTTTTTATCTAAATATATACAATTTATACCTTATTAACGATTCATTATTAATTATGTAACTATTAATAGCCCATATGAATTAATATTTTATCTAAATATATACCGTTTATATTTGAGCAATGTTTCATAATTAATTATTTAATTATTAATAACATTATTTTGACAAAATATGTTGATATTTGATCAATTTTATAATTAATTATTTAACTATTAATATTGCTAAAATATATTACTTAATATTGTATCTAAATATATACAATTTATACTTTATCAATGTTTAAAATAGCTATTAATAATTTACAAATATTTTACATATGATTTATTGTTTAGCTAAATATATAAAATTTATATTTATTCATGTTTAATATTTCATCTTTGAATTGTTAATTATATTGATATTGATAAATATATTATTAAATATATTTGTCTGCAAATAGATTTTTTATTACATTTTTATTTATTCTTGTATTACATTTTGATTTAAGATCTATCTATCTATCCATCCATCCATCCATCCATCCATCCATCCATCCATCTAACTAACCATCCATCCATCCATCCATCCATCCATCCATCTAACTAACCATCCATCTAACTAACCATCCATCCATCCATCCATCCATCCATCCATCCATCCATCCATCCATCCATCCATCTATCTATCTATCTATCTATCTATCTATCTATCTATCTATCTATCTATCCATCCATCCATCCATCTATCTATCTATCATTTTCAATTATATATTTAGCAGACGTGTTATTATTTGAGTTATATATTTATATTGTAACACTGCTTTCTGACAGCAACAAATTCACAAGTTTTGCACATTGCAAAAAACATAACCATCTCACTGAATACAAATCTGTGACTAATTCAGACACATAGGTCAGAGTTGAAAGGTTCATACCTCAGTTAATATTAATGACGGGCATTAAATGTGAAAGTGAGAGCAAGCTCATTAGAAAATTCATAAATTAAACCTGTAAGGAAGGATTATTTTCACTTTTACATGTTGCGGCAACACAGAGTTTGAGTGTTTGCATTTCACCAAAAGACTGATGAATAGAATCAGACATTACACAAGCATCTACACCTTAAACCTGCCCTGGCTTGAAGTCTGTTTAAGCGCTCTGCACATATGCACAAAACACACCCAAGGATTTCTGAGGATCATGTGTAATTTTTGCAATGTTTGATTCATTTTGTCCATCAAAGTTTTTGGGAGTGCAGTCATGTCTGCTACAAATCCTTTCATTCAAATGTTAAGTGCCCATGTGAATCCCTCTGTTCTCATACAAATCTATAACAAAAAGGCAGTTCCTCTAATGAGTTTTAGCTGTCTGGGAAAAGAGGTCTTGTTAGGGAGAATTGAAATGATCGGTTCTGGTCATTTTCTGCACTGTTTATGTTGTGTTGTGACTAGTGAGTGATGTGAAAAATACAAAGAAATTGTACTTATTTGAAATATGTTATTATTAATATTAATAATTCATATATTACTATAATTCATATTATTTATATACTGTACCAACATTGCTTATTTAAAATCAAAGTATATAGTCAAAAAGCCATATTTACGTAAGTGAAATTAAAAAGTTTGTATTTTATTTAATTCGCTTCAAAGGCCAGATGATATATAAAGTACAGCACTTGAGTGGAAATAAATACTCAAAATAATACTTAAGAATAGTAAAGTGAAACGCCTGGTTGGCATTCACTGGAAAAGTATACATGGTCCATCTCTGTCTCTCTGGATTAAAGAATTGTCTTCTCGTTTAGCAATGGAAAGACTAACTTACTCAAACAAACAAAAAATGCACATATTTTAAAAGATCTGGGACTGAACGTTTTCTTAGATCAGAATGAACTGACTCTTGAGTAATACCAAATAATGTGATCATATGACAGTTGACTGTGAACTGTGTTTATGGCACATTTTAACATATTTTGAGTTTTTCATGGGTAATTAATTACATATGCTGAACTGTAATTTTCTTAATGTATTTTACAATAATGGCCCCTGTTTTTGGTAGTGCTATGTGTAAAGGTTTCTTATGGCTCTTATGTCGGGCGGGTGTTCTTTGGTTGGAGTTTGGTTACTGTTACAGAATATACTGTATGTCATTCCTTTTCTTAATGTTTGGAATCAATAAAAAGCATCTAAACAAAGAATAGTAAAGTGCAATTAATCAAGTCCTTGACTGTGTGTTTAATTTGTTAAGTTCTGTTTATTTGTTGATAGTTACTATGTAAGCTAGTTGCTATATATTTTTTAATATACTTTTAACATATATTTTGTGTTCAATAAGGTGTTTATTGACAAAATGTGGCAAATTGACAAAATAAGGTGTTTTTACACTTTGCATAATGATAAAAATTGCATACTGTAAAAACAAGAAAAACTTTAAAATCTTTAATAAAATAAAATAAACGTGTGTATCTTAGAATATCATGAGAATAAAAGAGAGTTACAGAAGTAGTTCACTTCATTTACTCACCCTCCACTTGTTCAAAAACCTGGATACGTTTCTTTCTTCTGTTGAACACAAAAGAAGATATTTAGAAAAATGTTACTTATCCGAACAGTTGATGAGCACCATTGAGGAAAAAAAAAAATACTATGGAAGTCAAAGGTGCCCATCAACTGTTCGGATGCAAAATATCTTCTTTTGTGTTCAACAGAAGAAATAAACTCATACAGGTTTGGAACAAGTGGAGGGTGAGTAAATGATGACAGCATTTTCATAAGTATAAATCTACTCATATTAATAGTGCGTGTCTTTAATAATACCACAGTTATGCAGCGCCTCCTGCTGATTTACAATAGAACTGATTATAGTTTTCCTTGAGAGGAATGAACAAATCCATTTCTGGCTTATGAATATTAATAACCCCACGCATAGAGTTCGTCCAGTGATCTAATTAATATTCATGAGCACCAGCGAACACCACTAGGCGGCGGTGTGCTTCCTCACAGTTTGTGAAGCGCTCTGAGCTCATCAGGCGAAGAAGAAAACACCGAGCCCACCACAACGTGAGAGCCATGCCGAAATCTAAGAGGGACAAGAAAGGTATTCATTTAATGATTTAATTTGTTTTTATCACTTATTATTACTCAGTTTTACACGGCGTACATTAAAATGGCTCGAGCTTAGTTCGCTAGGTTAGTTAAAAAGAGGAACCTGTCAGAGATTTTAAACGTATTTACATTTTAATAGACGCAGTGCTGAAATAAAATCACGTTTGTTACTTGCTGCTCTGACTTTAGTGTATGTGGTTAAACTGTAAAAGTGCCATTTATTAATGTTATTGAAGCAGTTGGGTGTGTTAGAATTTGCTAATGTTTTTTTGTGCTATCATTAATAATATATTTTTTTATATATATATAGTTTCTTTAACCAAAACAACCAAGAAGGGGTTGGAAGCCAAGCAAAACCTGATTGAAGAGGTTAGTGTGACTTTTTATTGCTATTTTGGGTGACTGACACTACAAGCATATACCATGGTAATAACATGATATTCTTTGAAGTACTTAGCAGCACTGGAGCTGATATGAGCAAAACCTGATGATCATGTTCTCCAGCATGATTTGAGATGCTCTATGAAACAAGAAAATCTGCTAATCTGTTTTACATTCAGTTTTTCTTAGTGACATAAAGAGATATATTCCCTCTTGATGAGATCTATTTGTTTAGTATTTTGAATTGCTTATTTACAGACCTAAATTAGATATGTAATACCATAAACAATAGTTTTATGATCAATTAAAATATCTCTTTCCATTTCTCACCCTCTCAGCTGCGGAAATGCGCAGACATCTACAGATACGTGTTTGTGTTCTCAGTAGAAAACATGAGAAACAACAAACTAAAAGACATCAGGACGGCCTGGAAACACAGCCGGTACACACACACACACACTCCGTGATGCTTTTGATTTACTGTTTTAATGCGTTATTTTAGGATTTCTAAGAGATTAAGGTTGTATTTGGGTTTTGTGTTTCAGGTTCTTTTTCGGTAAGAACAAAGTCATGATGATCGCACTGGGTAAAGGACCGACAGACGAGTACAAAGATAATCTGCATAAAGTATGTTAGCGCAGGTCATTAATGATTTCATTGCTAATTTATGGAATTTTAAAAATGGCTAATTTTATGAATTTGATCAGCTACACTGGCTTACACTGGCTTGTTTTGCAGGTGAGCAAGTTTCTCAGAGGTGAAGTAGGTGTATTGTTCACAAACAAAACAAAAGATGAGGTTCAAGAGTAAGTTCATTTAAACAACATTCAGACCAATTAATATGCTTTGACAATCTTAAACCTATCCGTGATTAATTTCAGACTCGATGGACTGATATGTCCTTGTACGCTTGATTAACACAAGTGTCAACATCCTTGAATTCTAATAAAACCTAATGAATTCCTTTTTTTGTAAAAATGTGTTATTTCCACAGATATTTCAGTAACTTTAAAGAGGTGGATTACGCTCGAGCGGGAAACGTAGCAACCATGGCCATGACGCTGGATGAAGGTCCGCTGGAGCAGTTTCCACACTCGATGGAGCCTCAGCTCAGACAGCTGGGCCTCCCTACAGCGCTCAAGAAAGGTAAAGCATTAGTTAACATGAAGACTATTACACAAACCAGTTCACCCAACAATTAAAAATTGTTGAAAATGTACTCCCCCCTCAGGCCATCCAAGATGTAGATGAGTTTGTTTCTTCATCAGATTTGGAGACATGTAGCATTAAATCACTTGCAATGTATGTATGGATCCTCTGCAGTGAATGGGTGCCGTCAGAATGAGAGTCCAAACAGCTGATAAAAACATCACAATAATCCGCAAGTAATCCAGTCCCTCAATTAATGTCTTGCGAAATGAAAAGCTGCTGGTTTGTAAGAAACAAATCCATCATCAAGATGTTTTTAACTTCAAACCGTTGCTTCCTGCTAAATTACGAGTCCTCTATTCATAATATTGCATTCTCCAGTGAAAAAGTCGTCTCATGTGAATCAGGAGAGAAATCTGCACAGATCAAGCATCGTTTACAAGCAAAAAAAACGTCCAAAACAGCTCTAAACCAATATGTGGGTGGATGTTGATGTGAGAGACAACAGGGGATGGACTTTTTCACTGGAGGAAGCGTTATTATGGATTTTGGACTTGTATTTTAGCCGGAAGAGACTGTTTGAAGTTTAAAAACGTCTTGATGGATTTGTTTCTTAAAAACCAGCAGCTTTTCACTTCACAAGATATCAACCGATGGACTGGAGTGCTGTGGATTATTGTGATGTTTTTATCAGCTGTCTGGACTCTTATTCTGACGGCACCCATTCACTGCAGTAATGCTACATCTCTCCAAACATGTTGGATGGCCTTTTTAGCTAAATTTTATTTTTGGCTAAATTATTCCTTTAATATAACCATAGCTGCATCTGAAATTGTATTTTCAGAAGAGAAGTGTATTGTAAAATGTATTGGACAGAAAGTATTTTGCACTAACTAATGTATTATCAATCCATCTGCAGGTGTGGTGACATTGATAAAAGATTTTGAAGTGTGTAAAGAGGGAGACACACTCACACCTGAACAGGCTCGAATTCTGGTGAGTTTGTACCACTAATACACTGCAAAAACTCCTTTTCTTAATGAGTATTTTTTTAAAGTCGTAATAACTTAAAGGGGTCATAAGATGCGATTTCAATTTTTCCTTTCTCTTTGGAGTGTTACAAGCTCTTGGTGCATAAAGAAGATCTGTAAAGTTGCAAACACTAAAGTCTCAAATCCAAAGAGATATTCTTTATAAAAGTTAAGAGTCAGCCACGCCTACCTAAAACGCCTCGTTCTAACACGCCCCCACATATCTACGTCACGATGTGGGAAGATTTGCATAACGTCGCCCAAATGTTCACGCAAAGAAAGAAGGCGTAACTTTTATTCTCGCTGTAGTATTGTTGTTGACGCCGCCGCCATGTCGTGATTCAAGGCGCTGTGTGTTTCGTTGTGAAAGTGAAATTACTTTGTTTGGCCTTCCAAAAGAGGAC
>NW_015505780.1:0-4627 GCF_001515645.1 Sinocyclocheilus grahami | reverse complement strand
TATATATATATGTGTGTATGTGTATATATATATATATATATATATATATATATATATATATATATATATATATATATATGAGGAGTTCATTTGCAAAAACAGATAACTCCATTTTAATTTTTTTTCAGAAATCACGTTTTTTTTTATTGTGCATTCCAAGTAATATCAATCAAACTGCAGTTGAGTTGTTTTGATTAGAGGCACAATATGTAAGATTTTTTTATTAAAATATCCAAAAACCACTAGAATAGTGTTATATATAGACTTGTGTACTTACATTATCCCAAATGTTTTGAAGAATGTTTAAATCCAGAGAAATAAGCAATTTTAACTAGTGACACAAAGCGTGTGCATATAGTGTCATCGTGTCGCCTGCCAATGACGTCATAACCCCTCGATTTCCGGTTTTGTTTTGTAGAAAACATGGAAACACCAAAGACACTTTAATATGTTGTGTGTTTTAATAGACCGAAGACGACCGCTCAGTAGCATTATAACAGAACGTTTTCACTAAAACTAAAGTGAAAACAGAAAATGTAAAAAAAAAAAAAAAAAATCTCATTCAAAATATTAACAAAAACTATAATAGTATATCAATGAGACCAAAATAACACCGCTCCCACCTTCAGATGAGAGTGATGATACATCCAGCGAATAGCAGCTGATGTCAGGGTGGGTTTCTCTGAGCCGTACGCTGCTTCCAGAGCCTTCTGAATGCCATCTATGCCTTTGAAATGACTCTCCTTCCAGTATCTGAAATACATGTGTCATGCCCCGGAAACATGATCACATTTAACAAGAGCAAAGACTTATCGTTAAAACTAACTAGATCTAGAGACTGAGGTCACACAGGACTGAAAAAAAAAATTAAATCTCTAATGCGAATATCACACATGAATTCTGAATTGAATGCACCTGTCTCTGTAAGCACCAGCCCAACTGTTCCCGAAGAATCGGCCCGCAGGCTGAGCGCCGTCTTTATCTTCATAGTGATATTTCCCAGTGAGAAGCCCACCTGTGGGAGGAGCGGATTCAAGAGTTTGAGAGAAAATATATGACATGCAATGTGAAGAAAATGATTTGACTTGTGATCAGTGTATATTTACTGTGCGTCATTTACAATTACGTTTACCAATTATACAAAAAGTGTACAAAAACATAAATGCTAGCTAAGAAATGATCCCAAATGATTTCAGATGATGGAATGTAGTATTGCTATGTATTGTTTAATTATTATTTAATTATATTTAACTATTAAATTAATGTTTATTATTTTTTAGATATTTTATATACTTTTTTTAATGTATTATTGTTCTTATTTTTTGTTTATTTAATGCTTTGTCATTATTTTAATTCAGAGTAAATATTATTAAACAGCATGTTGGTTAACAAACAAGAAGAAACACTATTGTTATTAAAGCTAACAAGAAACAATGCATAATATATATAGCAGTTTAGTCAACAATGTTCTTCTGGTTGACTTTAGGTCTATTATTCATTAGGAACCAATTTATTATGTTTTGCAAATACATTTAAACAAATATTGAATGCATTACCTGCCAGGGGATTGTATGCATAGAAACGGATGCCAAAGTATCTCAAACATGGCAGCAGTTCGGTCTCCACTAGACGTGTGGTTGCATTATACATGCCCTTCAGAGGAAAACATCAACACTGTTCAAAACTTCCATTAATTCTTAAATAACACTTAATTGACAAATTTTAAAAGAGTTTTATATTCGTTCTTTTATATAGACTGACATCCATCCATCCGCTTACTTGATATACAGTAGGAAGCACCCAGTCATTGTGTTTGCAGATGCTGTAGATTTCTGCCACTTCCCATGATGCATAGTTTGATAAGCCCAGCTCTTTGAATTTGCCCTAAACACCAACAAAGTTGCATAATTCTGACAGCCTGTCTAGGTCAGACAGCCATAAACTATCAATAACTCACCTGATTGCCAGGAATCTGTCAAAGTGCACATCTGACGGACAAAGTCTAGAGCTAGTGTGATTCACCTCTTTATGCAGCTCATCGCAGGCCTGTAGTGTGTCCTGAATGGGGTTCTGGTGGTCCGGAGCGTGCAGGTAAAACAGGTCCACACATTGTGTGCGCAGCCTCTTCAGGGACGTTTCCAGCTGATCCCGCACACTCTCTGGGTTGAGTGTTTTCCCCTCCCAGGGGTTTGCTTTAGTCGCAATTCGAACTGACAAAGACAAATGAAATGAAAGCACATAACATGATTAAAAATATACTGCCCTTTTAGACTCCCCTTTAGATTTAGTGTTATTTTAGTATCATCGAGATGCTATTACAATTTTGTATTAATATTTTGATTTTATATTTTATAGTGTTAAGTTTTATTATTTGTATTGATATTTTTAATGTCTAAAGTGTTTTATTCATTTTAATTTCAGTTTGAGTTATTTTAGTATTTCAAGTTTAGTGAAAATGAAATTTTAAGTTATTTTATTTACATTTAGATGTATTCATTCATTTAGCAGACGCTTTTTTTTATTCAGTTAATTTTTTTTTCTTTTTCAGTTAACGAAATCGCTTTTTATGGCTTTAGTTTTAATGATAATAACCCTGATGTGATTACGCAAGAAACATTTAACGATCACAGGCATGAGTAAAAATATAATTTCATTTATTATTATTATTATTATGTACCTCATTTTGTATTGTTGTTTCTTGGTATTTTTAATTCCTTCCAGCATGTTTCTTCTTATTTGTCACTGCCAGACATGCTATCTAATATGATTTGTCTCTGAATTAAACTAATAATTCATTAAAAATAAAATAGTATAACTATAATAAATTTAAATAATAAACAATTTTAAATAAATAACGATTACATAATTAAAATACTATTTATAAATAATAAAATAAAATTCTAAACAATAATAAATTATATTTAATTAATAATTACAATTTTAAATAATAAGAAATACCTTTTTAAAAAAGCAACTGGTCATCCAAGTACATGATCCATAAATGTACATTTTATGCACAGGCCTACTACTAAAAGTACGACCAGTATGGAAGTATGCTAATGTATACACACACGGCATATTCTTTGAACTTACAAATAAACATGTCACGTGCAATGCCACGTGATCTACCCACTCATTCCTGTGGTGATCAGAGTCACTAGTAACAGTTTAGGAAGAGTTCTACCTGTTTTCGGAAGCTGCATGTTCCCTATGATGGTCTCCGCCTGTCCATCATTGTACATCAACGCGGTGTCCAGCTCATTGTGTCCGCGCTCTAAGAACACCTGCACCAGCCGCGAGCTCAGGTGTGCGTCCGCGCGGCCCCCAAACGCCATGGACCCCAGCAGAGTGACGGGGAGTTTGGACTGAGACATGCTGCGGAGTTGAATGAAGCGTGATGTTCTGAGTCTGGGGAGAAATGCGCGGTGAGCTGCACTCAGGCCTGCTCTGACAGCGCACTGCATAGTAAAGTTCCTGTAAAGCAGAGAGAAGGGCTGAGGGGCCGTCGCGAAAGTGTCGGAATTGTGCGTAAACGTAGAGGTCCGCGCCGAGGAGTGCCATTGGTCAGCAAAAGGAGGTGGACATTTGAAAGTTCATGGTTCATCATTCGCCCTATCACAATAGCGATGCGGGTTTTCCAAATATCACTTACCATGCTTTTAAGCGCATGCGATTCCCTTTGTAACCTGAAGATGTCAGCAAATAACCCATAAATCTGTAGGGGACCAAAAACGCGATTTTCTGATCAGAATCCAAAATTTGTCTAAACTTTATGCGAATGTATTAGGAAAACTGTATATTTTCATATATATATATGTGTGTATGTGTATATATATATATATATATATATATATATATATATATATATATATATATATATATATGAGGAGTTCATTTGCAAAAACAGATAACTCCATTTTAATTTTTTTTCAGAAATCACGTTTTTTTTTATTGTGCATTCCAAGTAATATCAATCAAACTGCAGTTGAGTTGTTTTGATTAGAGGCACAATATGTAAGATTTTTTTATTAAAATATCCAAAAACCACTAGAATAGTGTTATATATAGACTTGTGTACTTACATTATCCCAAATGTTTTGAAGAATGTTTAAATCCAGAGAAATAAGCAATTTTAACTAGTGACACAAAGCGTGTGCATATAGTGTCATCGTGTCGCCTGCCAATGACGTCATAACCCCTCGATTTCCGGTTTTGTTTTGTAGAAAACATGGAAACACCAAAGACACTTTAATATGTTGTGTGTTTTAATAGACCGAAGACGACCGCTCAGTAGCATTATAACAGAACGTTTTCACTAAAACTAAAGTGAAAACAGAAAATGTAAAAAAAAAAAAAAAAAATCTCATTCAAAATATTAACAAAAACTATAATAGTATATCAATGAGACCAAAATAACACCGCTCCCACCTTCAGATGAGAGTGATGATACATCCAGCGAATAGCAGCTGATGTCAGGGTGGGTTTCTCTGAGCCGTACACTGCTTCCAGAGCCTTCTGAATGCCATCTATGCCTTTGAAATGACTCTCCTTCCAGTATCTGAAATACATGTGTCATGCCCCAGAAACATGATCACATTTAACAAGAGCAAAGACTTATCGTTAAAAC
>NW_015505779.1:663791-664292 GCF_001515645.1 Sinocyclocheilus grahami | reverse complement strand
AATAATAATAATAATGATTATATAGATAGATAGATGGATGGATGGATAGATATACAATTTTGACATTTGTGTAATTTGTCAAAGATTGGATTGCAGAAAGTCATGTCAAAATCATCATTTAAGGCTAGTTTTAAACTAGCTAATTTCTATGCTTTTGACTTATTTTAGTAAACCCAAAATGAAAATTCTATCATCATTTATTCACCTTCATGTTCCAACACCCTCATGTCTTTTTTGAAAGTAGACATTTTTTCTACCTTTTCCCTCATGTTGCACTTTTCGATAGAACAACAGTTTATAATGAGTACGAAAGCAACATAATTGTGCTCCAAATGACTCCTACACTATATTTCATGTAATGAAGCAGTTTATCTAGCAGATTTCTCTCTAAAGAACATGGGGTTCCCCGTACCTTTTTTGCTTTAAAAAATGTAAAGGGACATCAGTTTGTACCCTGTTTATAGAAAGTGGCACAGATATTATTTAATATATTAAATTATA
>NW_015505779.1:656426-662708 GCF_001515645.1 Sinocyclocheilus grahami | reverse complement strand
TACTGATTCTACATCACTGCCTGTTTAGCCCCGCCCATCGAGTCTACAGCACTTTGTATTGAAGGTGGGAGAGAGCGCTGTACATTCACTCCCCCCACCTACAATCCCTGCTGGTACGAGACTCGAACCCACAACCTTTTGGGTTATGAGTCCGACTCTCTAACCATTTAGCCCCGCCCACTGATTCTACATCACTGCCTGTTTAGCCCCTTCAATGGTCTGAACTGGAACGTCCTAAGCCCTTGATCATTTAGAATCAGCTATAGAGTTGATTAGTTTATTGTTTACATTTTTCCCTTTATGAATTTGTTTGGTGCAGCATTCTATATGTATACAGGTATGCTTGGGCTGTTATAAATGTTTTTAAAAATCATTTATATATTATAGAGTTGTTAAACGCGATCTGCGATGACGTCACAATCGTGTTGCATTGTGGTCTATGGAGCGGCCTGAAGTGTGCATATGAAGCAGACTCGCTCCCTCGGTCAAAATCAAGGGGTCGAGGGTCTGTCCATATAAACTTCCCTCGTCCACTTCACGAAGTGGAACGCACTTCAAAATGGCACCGGGGATTCCCCCGAGGGGAAGTGCTTAGGGAAGTTTGCGAGTGCGTGTCTAAAACTGGAGTGGAACGCAGCCACTAATTGCATCTTAGCCCCACCCACTGATTCAACATCACTGCCTGTTTAGCCCTGCCTACTGATTCTACATCACTGTCTGTTTAGCCCCACCCATTGATTCTACATCACTGCCTGTTTAGCCCCACCTACTGATTCTACATCACTGCCTGTTTAGCTCCGCCTACTGATTCTATGTCACTGCCTGTTTAGCCCCGCCCACCTAATCTACATCTCTGCCTGTTTAGCCCCGCCTACTGATTCTACATCACTGCCTGTTTAGCCCTGTCCACCTAATCTACATCGCTGCCTATTTAGCCCCGCCCACCGAATCTACAGCACTGTCTGTTTAGCCCCGCCCACTAAATGTACAGCACTGTCTGTTTAGCCCCGCCCACCGAATGTACAGCACTCTCTGTTTAGCCCCACACACCGATTCTACATCGCTGCCTGTTTAGCCCCGCCTACCGAATCTACAGCACTGTCTGTTTAGCCCCACCCACTGATTCTACATCACTGCCTGTTTAGCCCCACCCACTGATTCTACATCGCTGCCTCTTTAGCCCCGCCTACCGATTCTACATCGCTGCCTCTTTAGCCCCGCCCACCGATTCTACATCACTGCCTCTTTAGCCCCGCCCACCGATTCTACATCGCTGCCTCTTTAGCCCCGCCCACCGATTCTACATCACCTCCTCTTTAGCCCCGCCCACCGATTCTACATCACTGCCTCTTTAGCCCCGCCCACCGATTCTACATCACCTCCTCTTTAGCCCCGCCCACCGATTCTACATCACTGCCTCTTTAGCCCCGCCCACCGATTCTACATCACCTCCTCTTTAGCCCCGCCCACCGATTCTACATCACTCTGCCTGTTTAGCCCCACCCACTGATTCTACATCGCTGCCTGTTTAGCCCCGCCTACCGAATCTACATCGCTGCCTGTTTAGCCCCACCCACTGATTCTACATCGCTGCCTGTTTAGCCCCGCCTACCGAATCTACATCGCTGCCTGTTTAGCCCCACCCACTGATTCTACATCGCTGCCTGTTTAGCCCCGCCTACCGAATCTACATCACTTGTCAGGTTTAGGAAATGTTTAGCAAATGTCTGGGTGGTGTTTTTCTTAAATACTACCAAAAAAAACCCCTCTCTCAGACACTGAAACATTTATCTATGTTTTTGTCCTGAGTCCACTATATTCCCATCTGTCTTCCTCACAGGGAATCTTGATAAAGTGGACAAAGGGCTTCAAGGCCTCGGGGTGTGAGGGAGAAGATGTGGCCACACTACTGAAAGACCCCATCCATCGCAGTGAGGTCAGCACCGCCGCACACTCAAGTGCTGCCAAAGCAGTTCATGCACTTGTTACTGTAGATGCAATTACTCTGCCTTTAACGGCAAGATGCAATTAGTGGATGTTCAGTCAGACAAATCTTGTCCTGAAAGGCAGTCATGGTGGATTAGCTTTGCCTTTCCTGTAATGCATCTCTATCTCTCTGTCTGCTTTTGTTTCCTCAGAGGAGTTTGATCTGGATGTTGTAGCAGTGGTGAATGATACCGTGGGCACCATGATGACTTGTGGGTACGAGGATCCTCAATGTGAAGTTTGGCTTATTGTCGGTGGGTGTGATTGCTCTGCCTGGTTTTTCTAGATGACTTTTAAGGTGCATAAGATTTAGTGATTATCTAGTTGCCTCAATATGCAACACCCAAGTCTTAATTTAAATGTGCATTCCCAAAAGGGGTTTGTAAGTTGATGAAAAGCAGATAATTAAATTGAATGCAAAATTAAAATAAATAAATGTGGCTGCACCGTTAATTGAAATACAAGTGAATTTGCAATATAGCTTAGTGTGGTAATCCAATCATGCATTTTAACATGCATTTTTGGTTCTCTTTATTTACACAATTTCCATGTCTCTGTGGATATAAAAGTTGACAGTGTTTCACCAGTATTCCTACAAAATGAAAGCTTGAGAATTTGAACGTTTGAAGGCAAAAAATTCAAGACTAAAATCAGTATTGTAACTCGCAGTGTAAAATAAAATAATTATTAGGCATACAATTGTCTTTTTTAGACAATTTACAACAACAATATATCTATATCTTCATTTTTATAATTAGACTTTCAACAATAATAATACATAATTAATAATAAATAACAAATATAATAATGTAATAATAATAGTAGTAGTAGTAGTAGTAGTAGTAGTAATGATGATTATAATAATAATAATAAGCCTTTTATATAAATCATTTTAAAATGAAATCAAAGTAAGGCACTTACCAAAAAACAAAAAGATTTAGTATTTTATCTTTTTATTTGCATGTGATGTGACCATTAACCAACATCATGAACCATAACTACTGTATGATCACAGAAATGTGGTTATTGAAATTGTTATTAATGAAATATTAGCTTCAGGGGATACTTCAAGTAAATATTTGACATCTAAGGGGTAAATACAAGTGAATTTGCAATATAGCTTAGTGTGGTAATCCAATCATGCATTTTAACATGCATTTTTGGTTCTCTTTATTTACACAATTTCCATGTCTCTGTGGATATAAAAGTTGACAGTGTTTCACCAGTATTCCTACAAAATGAATGCTTGAGAATTTGAACGTTTGAAGGCAAAAAATTCAAGACTAAAATCAGTATTGTAACTCGCAGTGTAAAATAAAATAATTATTAGGCATACAATTGTCTTTTTTAGACAGTTTACAACAACAATATATCTATATCTTCATTTTTATAATTAGACTTTCAACAATAATAATACATAATTAATAATAAATAACAAATATAATAATGTAATAATAATAGTAGTAGTAGTAGTAGTAGTAGTAGTAGTAATGATGATTATAATAATAATAATAATAATAAGCCTTTTATATAAATCATTTTAAAATGAAATCTAAGTAAGGCACTTACCAAAAAAAAAAAAGATTTAGTATTTTATCTTTTTATTTGCATGTGATGTGACCATTAACCAACATCATGAACCATAACTACTGTATGATCACAGAAATGTGGTTATTGAAATTGTTATTAATGAAATATTAGCTTCAGGGGATACTTCAAGTAAATTTTTGACATCTAAGGGGTACAGCTGACAAAGAAGTGTGGGAACCCCCGACATTAGCCAATAAAATATAAAAAGGAAATGGAATACAAATTATGCATTTTAAGCCAACTTCAATTTTTTCGGGGTTGGGGTGAACAAAGGCCTCCTGTAGCGAATCTATGTGTTTTTGTAAGAAAAATATCCATATTCAAAACGCAATAATCACTTTAATGAAGCTTGCGCTCACAGTTGAACACAGAAGCAGCTCCGGGAGCATGACGTATGAGGTCTGCATTGCGCATTAATGGATGGGCGCTTTTTATTTAACTTCTTTTGGACTGATGCATGCAACACCCGCTGACTGCAATGAAATGGATGACGTTTGCACGGAGTTTGATCGAGCCGTGGATGACCAGTCCACTTACCCTGGGAAACAGCAGGTGAGAGTTCAGATCTGGATTCTTTAGGGGAGCCTGGATTAGTTGTAGCACACATGGTTTGAATATTTCCACACATGCTAGCATAACAAAATTTACAGTATTCATTAGCTACCATATCAACATTATATAGAAAAAAAAGTGCGCCAAAAGACAAAAATCTTTTGAAGATATCGCTGAACATTTATTCTACCATAGTAAAATTACAATTCTGGCTTAAGTAAATTTTTCAACTCAGTTTTTATTATTCATTTAAAATTAGACAAATCTGCTATTATTTTAATCGCCAATCTGTTATGTATCAGTTCAGATAAGTAGTGTTTTAATGCTTTGATAACTAGCAGAAGACACTAACCAGTTTTAAACTCCAGTTGCGCAGATGGGGCACGATGTAACACTGCGTTACAATGTGCTATTCTATGACATTAGCGATGTAATTTACACTATTTACTTTAATGAATTTGAATGAGAAACAGGTGAATAAAGACTGACAGTCAATGTTTAATGTTTAGAAATGATTATTTCAAGACATGTAAAGCATCTTTGCTCATTTATGTGGGCCGTCCCAAGCTGCAATGTGTTCATTGTCAAACTCCAAAATCAGATTATTTTTAATTCTTAAAAAATGCCATTATTTTATTTGAAAAAAAATTATGATTTTATTTTATTAAACAAAATATTTTAGCTTGTCTTGTATATTTTTTTTCATGCAATCAGATAACATTTTAAGCTGTCATAGATGTTACAATGCACCACACCTACGGGGCATGTTGTCACATTTCACTTCCAATTTTTGAGGGTAAATAAAGAAAAACGTATACACTGTAATCATGAAACAAAGCAACATATTTGTACTAGACAAGTGCACAATTACTGTGGATAAAAAAATTTGGATTTACACAAACTGAGAAAGTCAAAAAGTGTTACTTTGTGCTATTAAGTATTTATAGATGACTCAATAAAAATACATTATGGATATGCTTGCAGAATTTAAACCCAATGCACCTCTTAGATCATTGGATTCAAGTCCGCTTAGTGCAATGCCTATGGTTCGTTTCAGACGTGATGAAACAGCGTTTAGCTGCTAAACTGCCTGCAGCTGGAAACTACTTCAAGAAGATCTCAGATGTGTCCCAAAACTAGCAGATTCAAGACCAAACTGAGAACCCATTTTTACGTCTGGGTTCTCCGGCATAGAAGTAGTTTACTGATATTTGAAACATGTATGATTTTCTTTTTTCCACAGAATGGAAAAGGAAATGTTTTATAGGATTTTCAAGACGCTTATTTCCTTGCAATAATTATGAGGGGAAAACAAACAAACAAACAAACAGACAAAATCTCTGAAAATCTCCCCATTACTCTCAAACCTAATTCACACTTGTGCACTTTAAACTCAAAGGTGAATGAGAAATGAGAATGGCAAGATTTTCAGCTAATTCCTGGTGTATCTTCCAGTGGGTTTACTTACATATGACTTTAAGCATTTGTAATTTTGAAGAACTTTTAATTATTTACAATAAAATGAACTCAATATTAAAAATAATACATTTAAATTAAAATTAATTTATTTAAAAAAAATTAAAATACCATTAAAATATGTATTTATTAAAAATACCATTAAAATATTTATTTTACTATTTTATAGTAAAAAAAAAATTTAGCTTTTTTTTTTAAACTTAAAAAAAAAAATGTTTTGCCTTTTTTGGAGCTTTATGAACAACAGTGGAGATGAACATTTTTCTATTTGCATTCGAGAAAGGAAATCATGCCACATTTTACAACATAAATATGGGTACATTTAGTATGTTTTTTTATATACATTGTATGGGTACACTACTGTTCAAAAATGTATGCTCTGTTAGATTTTATGTTACTGAATGAAGTGTCTTATGCTGACCAAGATTCATAAAAATACAGTAAGAACAGTGATATTACAGTTTAAAATAGCTTTATGACATACCTAAATGTAATTTTTATATACAATAATGTTTTTATTTATTTATTTTTATCACAGAAGATCACATTTTATTAGTTCCTGCAAAAAACATGTTAAATCCAAAGGTTCATGTATTTTTCCTGCAACTATATACTTTTCCCTTTCCTTAATTATTTTAATCCATTAAATTGTTTGTTTTAACTTTTTAAAGGAACGTA